>NC_053026.1:455156484-455173519 GCF_003073215.2 Triticum urartu | reverse complement strand
GAAGTAAGAGCCACTTTGGTGAGTTTGTCGATGACAACGAATATAGCATCATTGCCACGCTTGGACTTTGGAAACCCAGTCACGAAGTCCATCTCAATGTGGTCAAACTTCCATTCTGGAATGGCAAGAGGTTGGAGGAGACCAGCTGGCCTTTGGTGTTCTCCTTCACTCTTCTACAGACATCACACTCATTCACGAACTGAGCGATCTCGCGCTTCATTCGAGTCCACCAATAAGCCTGCTTGAGGTCCTGATACATCTTCGTGCTCCCAGGGTGGATGGAGAGGAGAGAATTGTGAGCCTCGTTCATGATCACTTTACGGAGTTCACCTTTGGGCACAACAATACGATCCTCGAAGAAGAGAGTATCCTTGTCATCAAGGCGGTAGCACTTGTACTTGGGTTGACTCTTGGCAATCCCAATCTTCACCTTTTTCACCATAGCATCAAGAAGCTGGGCTTGGCGAATCTGGTCTTCCAAGGTAGGAGAGACTTGAAGGTTGGCGAGGAAACCTTGAGGAACAACTTGCAGATTAAGTTTGCGGAAAGCTTCACAAAGCTCGGGTTGATAAGGCTTGAGAACCAGACTGTTGCAATAAGCCTTCCTGCTCAATGCGTCAGCAATCACATTGGCCTTGCCTGGAGTATACTCGATACTCGGATTAAACTCTTGAATCATTTCGACCCATCGAGTTTGCCTGAGGTTGCGATTAGGCTGAGTGAAGATGTACTTGAGACTCTTGTGATCAATGAAAATGTCCACTTTTCTTCCCAATAGAAGATGTCTCCAAGTCAAAAGAGCATGCAAAACTGTCGCCAACTCAAGATCATGAGTGGGGTAGTTCTTCTCATTTGGCTTCAACTGGCAAGAAGGTATAAGCAACAACTTCCTTCCTCTTGCAATCAAACACTGCAGCTAAGACCTTGGAGAGAGGCATCACAAAAGACCTCTTACGCTTGGATTCATCAGGCGGAGTCAGAACTGGAGCAGTGATCAATTTTCTCTTTCAAAGTGTTGAAAGCAATGTCACACGGAGACCAAACGTACTTGATGTGCTTCTGGAGAAGATTTGAGAGAGGCTTCGCGATCTTAGAAAAGTTTTCAACGAATCTTCGACAATAGCTTGCGAGACCGAGGAAGCTACGGAGTTGCTTCACGTTCTGAGGAGGTTCCCAATTCACAATGCAGACACCTCTCAGGATTCACCGCAATGCCTTGGCAGAGATGATATGACCCAGATAAGACCCTCATCGAGCCAAAATTCACAACTTGGAGAACTGGCGTAGAACTGGTGTTCCTCAGCTATCGAGTACCAAACGCAAGTGGCTTGGCTATGATCTTTCCTTGTTCTCGAGAAAACCAGATGTCGTCGAGATAGACCAAAAGCTCATTGGTGTAGCGTTGAAGATGAAGTTCAATCATGCGAGAGAAACGTCGGGAGGAGCGTTCGAAGAGGCCAAAAGACATGACAGTGTATTCATATGAACCATAGCTTGTCCTGAAAGCCGTCTTGGGAATATCTTGCTCACAGATTCGAATCTGATGATAACCCATACATAGATCAAGCTTGGAGAATACTTGGGCACCTTTGAGTTGTTCGAACAGCTCATTGATGTTGGGAAGTGGGTATTTCTTCTTGATAGTCTTCTTGTTCAATGGACGGTAATCAACACAAAGTCGGTCCGTTCCATCCTTCTTCTTCACAAAAAGAACACCACAACCCCACGGAGAAGAACTAGGCCGGATGAGACCCATTCTCTCTTGAATATCGAGTTGCTTCTTCAGCTCCTTCAACTCTTCAGGTCCGAGCTTGTAAGGATGCTTGCACACAGGTTCCGTGCCAGGCTCAAGATCAATGACGAATTCAACTGGCCGGTGCGGAGGCATTCCTGGAAGCTCTTTGGAAAGACGTCTTGATATTCGCAAACGACTGGAATTTGCGAGATGGCATCCAGTTCACCCTTCTCATTGAGAGAAAACAGACGGATGGTATTATCCCGAGCGGCAAATACAATTACATCCTCAGACGAATGAGTCAATTGAATCTGTCTGGCTGCATAATCAAGCTGAGCCTTGTGCTTAGAAAGCCAATCCATCCCGAGAATAAGATCAATATCCGAGTTACCAAGAACCATTGGAGAAGCCAGAAACTTGAAATCACCCATCAAGATAGAAATATCCGGAACCATCATACTAGAACTCAGACGCTTAGCCGGAGAGACGACTTGCATAGCTCTAGGTAAAGCCTTAGTACTAAAATTGTTCTCCGATGCAAATGGGAATGACATGAAGGAATGCGATGCACCAGAGTCAAAAAGTACTTTTGCAGGAATATCATTAACAGGAAGGTTACCCATGATGACATCTGATGAATCCTCTGCCTGAGCTGCATTCATCAAGTTGACCTTGGTGTGCTTGGGGTTATGCTTGACCACAGCTGTACTTGCCGATCTCACATGAGGAGGAGGAGGGAGGCGCCTCTGATTGAGACACTTGTTGGCATAGTGACCCTTCTGTAGGCACTTGTTGCACGTGACCTCTGAAAGCGGGACGGTGATACGGAGCACTCGATCTTGGAGCTTGAGACGAAGTCTTTTCTGAAAGCCAAGGGTTGGGTGGGTGGAAGATCCACTGCCACCTGCTCTCTGCTGAATACGGCTTGAACGGAACGAGGAGGAGGAAGCCAATACTTCTGCTGCTTGGCCACTTGAGTAGAGGAAGAAGGAGTGCATCTCTGACTCGCTTCTTGGGAAGCATCACACCTCAGTTGAGCGCCTCATTGCTTCAATGCCATGTTGTAGAACTCATCGTACCTTCAAGGGCTCAAAGAGAACAAGAGCTAGCTAGATTTCTTCTCTGAGACTACCCCTGAACTAGTATATCATGCTCTTCTCATCAGGGACGTCCTGCTTGGCAAAGCGGGCGAGCTTCTAAAACAACTTGTTGTAGTCATAGACAGACAAAGAGCCTTGCTTCAGGTTGCGGAATTCCTCATGCTTGCTTTCAACCACGCTCTGAGGAATACGGTGAGCTCTGAAATCTTGACGGAATTCATCCCAGGTAATAACACGTCCACCTCTGGAATCCTTGTACTGCTGGAACCATTCTGCAGCTTGATCTTTGAGTTGGAAGGAAGCGAACTTGACGAAGTCCTCAGGCCTGACGTTACTGCACTCGAAATGCTTGCACAGATCCACAAGCCAATCGTCAGCATCGGTTGCCTCAACACAATTGCTGAAAGTCTTTGGTCCGTTAGCAAGGAACTGGTTGAGTGTAGCAAAGTGATTCTTATTGTTGCCTTGGTTCCCTTGGTTGTCTTGATTGCGCTCTTGAAGAATTTGCATGATCAACTGTGTGTTTGCATTAGTTGCGGCCATCACATCTTGCCATGCCTCCGGAGGAGGTGGAGATGGTGGCGGATCAGGATTCGGAGTCGTGCGCGTTGTAGGAGCCATCCTGAAGAGGTTGACATCCATTAGCACATTGATAGACAAATATTGAAGGTGAATCCAACGGAATGAAAATAGCAACATATAATCTTCACATCCGAACAAAATGAACGAATGCATTCCTCTTGAAATGGTCACATATCCATAAATTGAGAAGCCACGTAGAATTTAGGTAGAGAAATAAATCAACAAGGTACGGATCAAGAACGAATACTCGGTAATAAATCCCAATCTCAAACCAAATATCCGTGGAAGAAGAACTAGAGCTACAAGAATTCCCAACTATGAAACTCCCGAACCTTTCCGGTTATGCAATCAGGTGTTGGGGATACAGGGGAAGCATAATATCTCACCCAAATCTAGCAGATCCTACATCCAGCTGTATCCATCCTTCAACACATAACTGAGAAAAACTTCAGAAACCATCTACCTCAACCTTCCAAAAGCATCTGTTATACAAGTTATGGCGATACTCCCGAACTCCCACCCCAGTACTGGGTGGCGTCGAGGTTATCTCACCAACGAACTGCATAAAAGAGATTTTCGATGTCGGCGTACCAAACTCAGGTATTCTAGAACTGCAACGATAAAATTATGACGACAACACCTCAGAGCTCAACTCCCCGGGACACTTCCACAAAACCCCTGACAGGAGGCACCAAGACAATGTTCTCGTCATAAAAGCATCGGAACGATTCCAAGATACCCGCGTGATCCTAAATTTTTTTTAGTGAAATTTGAGAAGAGAAGAGTCAAAACTCTACGTCAGGATGCCTTACCAGAGCGATGAGGAGACTGGGAAGTAAAAAGAATTCCTAAACTCTCCGATATATAATTCCTAAATGACTCAAAACATTTTTCTAGACACAACTCGGCCGCTAAAAACGATCAAGCAATGGAGCTCCTAAGGTCAGGGAAGGCTCTGATTACCAACTTGTAACACCCTCGATGCGACTATATCTCCCACGTGTCGAGGCACGACTTAGAGACATAATCGCATTGAAGGCATATGTCCCAAGTTAGGCAGTCTTCACAACATCCCATGTAATATATATATAGATGATAAAAGGGGAGATAACATAGTTGGCTTACACTCGCCACGTCAATCAAGGTACATAATAACCTTACATCATCCAAACACTCATGGCCCGACTACGGCGCCAAAATAAAAGATAACCCAACATGCGACACGGTCCCGATCACCCCCAACTGGGCACCACTACTGATCATCAGGGAAAGACACGTAGTAACGTTGAGAGTCCTCGTCGAACTCCCACTTGAGCTCGAGTGCGCCACCTGGAGCGGAATCATCAGGCCCTGGATCTGGTTTGGAAGTAATCTGTGAGCCACAGGGACTCAGCAATCTCGCACCCTCGCGATCAAGACTATTTAAGCTTAATAGGAAAAGCAAGGTAAATATGTGGAGCTGCAGCAAGCGATTGGCATATATAGTGGCTATCCTGTTTGCAAAAGAGAGCGAGAAGAGAAGGCAAAGCGCGAACGCATAACTAAAGAGGAAAACCTGTGGCAAGCAATACTCCAACACCGTGTCCACTTCCTAGACTCCGCCGAGAAGAGGCCATCACGGTAACTCACACTATTGATTCATTTTAATTAAGTTAAGGTTCAAGTTATCTACAACCGGACATTAACAAATTCCCATCTGCCCATAACCGCGGGCACGGCTTTCGAAAGTTCAAATACCTGCAGGGGAGTCCCAACTTAGCCCATGACAAGCTCTCATGGTCAACGAAGGAATAAACCTCCTCCCGAGACGTTCCGATCAGACTCGGTATCTCAGTTCTTCAAGACACTTCGACACGTTAAAACAAGACCAGCAACACCGCCCGAATGTGCCGACAAATCCCGATAGGAGCTGCACATATCTCGTTCTCAAGGCACACTCAGATGAGACTACCTACGAGTAAAACCAACCCTCAAGTTGCCCCGAGGTGGCCCCGCAGGCAGCTCAGTCGGACCAACACTCAGAGGAGCACTGGCCCGGGGGGGGGGTTAAAATAAGATGACCCTCGGGCTCCGGAAACCCAAGGGAAAAAGAGGCTAGGTGGCAAATGGTAAAACCAAGGTTGGGCATTGCTGGAAAAGCTTTAATCAAGGCGAACTATCAAGGGGTTCCCATTATAAACCAACCGCGTAAGGAACGCAAAATTCGGGAACATAACACCGATATGACGGAAACTAGGGCGGCAAGAGTGGAACAAAACACTAGGCGAGAGGCCGAGCCTTCCACCCTTTACCAGGTATATAGATGCATTAAGATAACATGGCAATATAATGATATCCCAACAAGTAAATAATGTTCCAACAAGGAACGGTCTCCAATCTTCACCTGCAACTAGCAACGCTATAAGAGGGGCTGAGCAAAGCGGTAACATAGCCAATCAACGGTTTGTTAGGACATGGTGGGTTAGAGGTTTGACATGGCAATTTGGGAGGCTTGAAAGCAAGTGGTAGGCATCGTAGCATTGGCATAGCAAAAGAGCGAGCAATCTAGCATAGCAAAGATAGTAGTGATTTCGAGGGTATGATCATCTTGCCTGCAAAGTTGTCAGAGTTGACTGGATCCTTGAAAGCAAACTCAACGGGCTCCTCGTTAGCGAACTCATCTCCCGGCTCTACCCAAACAAGACAAACAAGCAAACAGAACACAATCAACCACGTGCAAACTCAAACAACATGATGCAAAGATGGTATGCTATGCGGGATGCAATGCGGGATGCATATGCAAGATTTGACAAGGGATGCATGAACCTGGCCTCAACTTGGGAATCCAAGTGTGCCACTGGAAAGATGAGATGAAATCGCTTGAAAACGATATAAAGAACGCCGGAATCGGAGTTACGGTTTGGAAATGGCAAGCAATTCAAATATGACCACGTTCTGCGATGTACAGCAAGTAGCCATCTAAATGCAACGAGATGAACATGCTACATCACCCAAACATGGCATCAAAATACATGGCAGGGATGCATTCATGATGCTTAACAAAAGTCTAGCACTGAGCTACGGACAAATCATCCATTAATAGGTTCAAACAAACATGGCAAAAATGCATATGGTAAACAGATCTCAGACTTAGTGAAATTAACACTTGTCTGGAATTTCAGATCAGATAGCACTCTTTGGAGCAACAAAACTACATGCTACAGGACCTGAACATGGCAAAGTAAAGCATGGCATAGAGCTAGTCAAAGATCTTAACAAAAGTCCCTTAGTGACCTTGAGCCAAAAGGGATCAGAGAATACAATTGCAAGCATGTGAACATGGCAAAAACATAATCAGTTCTCAGACTTAGTGAAAACTGGAGCATGCTGAAACAGATATCAAGTAGGCATGTTTACGAGCTCGATGCACTCACTACGGAGCAAGTCATGATAATCTAAGCATACACCCATCAAGAATACACAAAATGCAAGCTAGACATGGCAAGAACAATAGCATAGCATGCACGGATGAACTACAATATCCTCGGCAAAATCGCTAACAAGTAGACAATCTGCCCAGATTCACGAAGTAGCAAAAGTAGAGCTCGATTGACTCAAGCTAAGTTGCTCCATAATTACAAACAAAACCATGAATGGATAGAGCACTACAAGATTAATAAAACATCCTTACTGGTCATCCTCAAAAGAGGCACGGATCACTAGGAAACAACATGAACATATGGCATTATGAGAAAAACAGATCAAGGACAGTGGAATTGATGTCCCTGAAATCAGCATTACCAAGTGCCTCACTTTGCAAGCTTGTGCTAGTCACCACACACATCACAAAAATACATGGGTTGCACCTCTGGAAAGATGGTAAAACTCTTAACAAAACATATGTAGAGCTCATGGGCATATCATGCACACAATAATCATGGCAAAAATGACAAATGCCTAAATGGAGCAGCAGATCTGACAATTATCTCAAGTAGCACTCTTCTAACAGAATTTCGGGCATCAAGATGAACTCAAATGAAAATGATGCAATGGAATGAAATGATGTATTCTCTGAGACGAACATTTTGATATGCTATATGCGCAAAACGGAGTTACGGATGCAAAGTTACGGCACGATGAACAGGGCAACATGAACTAGGGTTTCGGGAGAAAGTCAACCCGCGGTGGATCTGGATCTCAGATCTGGCACTGTAGCAGCTCGGCGTGGTACTATTCACCGGTTGACCCCGAGGTCGCTGGAGGCTCGCCAGACTCCGGCGAAGCGGTGAGGGCGCGGGGGAGGCAGGAGGAGGCCGGAGATGCGAGGATCCGGCCCGGGACGGCTCGGCGGCGAGGTGGAGACGGCCAGGCGGCGAGTAGGCGAACCGGGGCGGCGCCGGGCGCCGCGGCGAGGGAGCTCGCCGGAGTTGGCTCTCGCCGGCGAGAGGAGGGGCATCGGGCGCGGGAAGGCGGCTGCCGGGCGGCGAAGGGACGAGGCGGTGCGGGGCGGCGCCACTGGCCCGGTGGGTGGCTCGGGCGGGCCTCCCGCGGGCTTGCCGGGCCGCGCGGTGGAGCGGCGGGACAGGGACATGTGGCGACCGCTGAGAGGGCGCGGGCGGCGGTGGACGTGTCCGACGCCGGCGGACACGTTCGGCGCGCGGAGAGGAGCGGGAGGCTAGGGTTAGGGTCGACTTGATCCGAAATTTTCGGGGAGGAGGCTAAATTTATAGGTAGAGGGAGCTAGGAGAGTCCAAATGAGGTGCGGTTTTCGGCGACGCGATCGTGATCGAACGCTCTAGAAGATGGAGAAGGTTTTGGTGGGTTTTGGGCCAAATTGGAGGGGTGTTGGGCTGAAACACACACGAGGCCTTTTCGGTCCCTCGGTTAACCGTTGGAGCATCAAACGAAGTCCAAATGGTACGAAACTTGACAGGCAGTCTACCGGTAGTAAACCAAGGCCGCTTGGCAAGTCTCGGTCCAATCCGGAAATGTTTAATCCCTACACACGAAAGAAAGGTAGAAATGACCACCGGAGAAGAACGAAGCGCTGGAATGCAAAACGGACAACAGGGAAAATGCTCGAATGCATGACATGAACACGTATGCAAATGCAATGCACATGATGACATGATATGGGATCCATGACAACGACAACAACACACGGAGACAAAAACCCGAACCCGAGAAAATAAAATAACTTAAATCCAGAAACGGCAAGAGTTGGAATACATATTGGGAAAGTCATATCCGGGGTGTTACAACACTCCACCACTACGAAAGGATCTCGTCCCGAGATCTAGGACTGAAAGAACGCCGGGTACTCATAACGGAGGTGATCCTCGTGTTCCCAGGTAGCTTCATGGTCGGAATGGTGTGACCACTTGACTTTGAGGAATTTGATTGACTTGTTGCGAGTCTTGCGTTCAGTCTCTTCAAGAATAGCAACTGGGTGCTCACGATAGGAGAGATCTTCTTGGAGCTCAATGTCCTCGAAGTTGATGGTGCGGTCAGGAGTCTTGAAGAACTTTCAAAGCTGAGAGACATGGAACACATCATGAACATTTGCAAAGTTTGAAGGAAGCTCGAGTTGATAGGCGAGATCGCCTCTCTTGCTGACAATCTTGAAAGGTCCCACGTATCTAGGGGCAAGCTTCCCTTTGATACAAAAGCGACGAGTACCTTTCATAGGAGAGACGCGGAGGTAAACATGATCTCCGATCTCGAAAGCCAAATCACGGTGCTTACTATCATAGTAGCTCTTCTGGCGGGATTGGGCTGCTTTGAGGTTATCTCGAATGACTTTGCACATTTCCTCTGCCTCTGTGATTAAGTCATTACCCAAAAGGTGACGTTACCGGTTTCAGACCAGTTGAGAGGGGTGCGGCACTTCCTGCCATACAGAATTTCAAATGGGGCCTTGCCCGAACTTGCTTGAAAACTGTTGTTGTAGGAGAATTCAGCATAAGGAAGACAATCCTCCCACTTCATGTCGAAGGAGATCACACAACCCCTGAGCATATCTTCAAGAATCTGGTTGACACGCTCGACTTGACCGCTAGTTTGAGGATGGAAAGCTATGCTGAAGCGGATGTTCGTGCCCATGGCCTTCTGAAAAGAATCCCAAAACTTGGAGGTAAAGAAGCAAATGCAATGCACATGATGACATGATATGAGATGCATGACAACGACAACAACACGCGGTGACAAAAATGCGAACCCAAGAAAATAAAATAACTTAAAGCCGGAAACGGCAAGAGTTGGAATACATATTGGGAAAGTCATATCCGGGGTGTTACAGCCTACCCCCTAGGCGCGCCCCCTGCCTCGTGGGCCCCCTGACGCTCCACCGATCTCAACTCCAACTCCATATATTCATGTTCAGGGAGAAAAAATCAAAGAGACGGATTCATCGCGTTTTACGATACGGAGCCGTCGCCAAGCCCTAATCTCTCTCGGGAGGGCTGATCTGGAATCCGTTCAGGGCTCCGGAGAGGGGAATCCTTCGCCATCGTTATCATCAACCTTCCTCCATCATAAATTTCATAATGCTCACCGCCATGCATGAGTAATTCCATTGTAGGCTTGCTGGACGGTGATGGGTTGGATGAGATTTATCATGTAATCGAGTTAGTTTTGTTAGGGTTTGATCCCTAGTATCCACTATGTATTGAGATTGATGTTGCTATGACTTTGCTATGCTTAATACTTGTCACTAGGGCCCGAGTGCCATGATTTCAGATCTGAACCTATTATGTTTTCATGAATATATGTGAGTTCCTGATCCTATCTTGCAAGTCTATAGTCACCTATTATGTGTTATGATCCGTTAACCCCGAAGTGACAATAATCGGGATACTTACCGGTGATGACCGTAGTTTGAGGAGTTCATGTATTCACTAAGTGTTAATGCTTTGGTCTGGTACTCTATTAAAAGGAGGCCTTAGTATCCCTTAGTTTCCAATAGAACCCCACTGCCACGGGAGGGTAGGACAAAAGATGTCATGCAAGTTCTTTGCCATAAGCATGTATGACTATATTCAGAATACATGCCTACATTAAATTGATGAACTGGAGCTAGTTCTGTGTCACCCTATGTTATAACTATTGCATGAGGAATCACATCCGACATAATTATCCATCACTGGTCCATTGCCTACGAGCTTTTCACATATTGTTCTTCACTTATTTACTTTTCTGTTGCTACTGTTATAATCATTATAAAACCAAAACTATTACTTTTTGCTACCGTTACCGCTACTATCATATTACTTTGCTACTAAATACTTTGCTGCAGATATTAAGTTTCCAGGTGTGGTTGAATTGACAACTCAGCTGCTAATACTTGAGAATATTCTTTGGCTCCCCTTGTGTCTGAATCAATAAATTTGGGTTGAATACTCTACCCTCGAAAACTGTTGCGATCCCCTAACTTGTGGGTTATCAAGACTATTTTCTAGCGTCGTTGCCGGGAGCATAGCTCTATTCTTTGAGTCACTTGGGATTTATATCTGCTGGTCAATATGAATAACTTGAAAGATAAAAGAACCAAGATTTTTTCCCAACTACTGAAAGTGCAACTATCCTGGGGTGGTTTTGGTAATTCCTAACAACATATAGCTCATTGGGCTAATGCTATTTCAAGATAAATATATCAGGAAAGCTCAATAATTGGCATGGCATGGATTAGAAAGTGGACCCCTCAAAATGCTAAGGACAAAAGATTGGCTCAAGCTCAAAGTACAAGACTCTACATTTTAACTTTAGTGATCCAAGATCACATTGAGTCCATAGGAAAAGCCAATACTATTAAAAGGGGATGAGATGTTGCTTAATGAGTTACTTGCTCAAAATGCTGAGTGATATGATCCAAAAACCCTCAACTACTTCCTCATATCCACATATGTCCCAAACCAAAAGTCAAACTCGGCCCCACCGAAATATTCTATCCGGCGCCATCGAGTTCACTTGACATAGCCACTGCCACAAACCCTAGTCACTTCGGTCTCACCGATAGGGATCACGGTCTCACCGAGATGGGATTGCAAACTCTCTGTTTCCCTTCGTAACATTTTAGTCTAACCGAGATGAGCGATCGGTCCCACCGAGATTGCAATGCAAACTCCCTGTTTCCCCTTCGTAACGTTTCGGTCTAACCGAGATGAGCGAATCGGTCCCACCGAGTTTGCCTGACCAACTCTCTGTTTGTCTATTACCAAAATCGGTCCCACCGAGTTTGTGTAATCGGTCTCACCGAGATTACGTTATGCCCTAACCCTAATGGAATTGGTCCCACCGAGTTGACATGTCGGTCCCATCGAAAATCCTAACATTCACATTTTGCACTAAATCGGTCTGACTGAGTTTTATACTTCGGTCCCACCGAGTTTGCTGATTTGTGTGTAATGGTTAGATTTTGTGTGGAGGCTATATATACCCCTCCACCCACTCTTCATTCATAGAGAGAGCCATCAAAATATGCCTACACTTCCAACATACATTTTTTGAGAGAGAACCACCTACACTTGTGTTGAGGTCAATATATTCCATTCCAACCACATAAATCTTGATCTCTAGCCTTCCCCAAGTTGCTTTCCACTCAAATCATCTTTCTACCAAATCCAATCCGATGAGAGAGAGCTGAGTGTTGGGGAGACTATCATTTGAAGCACAAGAGCAAGGAGTTCATCATCAACACACCATCTATTACCTTTTGGAGAGTGGTGTCTCCTAGATTGCTTAGGTGTCACTTGGGAGCCTCCGTCGAGATTGTGGAGTTGAACCAAGGAGTTTGTACGGGCAAGGAGATTGCCTACTTCGTGAAGATCTACCCTAGTGAGGCAAGTCCTTCGTGGGCGATGGCCATGGTGGGATAAACAAGGTTGCTTCTTCATGGACCCTTCGTGGGTGGAGCCCTCCGTTGACTCATGCAACCGTTACCCTTCATGGGTTGAAGTCTCCATCAATGTGGATGTACGATAGCACCACCTATCAGAACCACGCCAGAAATCTCCGTGTCTTCATTGTGTTTTCTCCCTCCAAACTCCTCCCTTTACCATCATATGCAATTGTTTTACATTCCACTGCTATACTCTTAGAATTGCATGTGTAGGTTGTTTACTTGATTTGTGCTAAGTTGCTAAAATCTGTCAAGACTTAAAATTGGGAAAAGGCTAGATTTTTATTTGGTCAAGTAGTCTAATCACCCCCCCTCCTCTAGACATACTTTCGATCCTACAAGTGGTATCAGAGCTTTGGTCTCCATTTGCTTTGATTTCCATAGCTTTTGGTGATCATAGCCTTGGTTTCACAACCTAGGAGAGTATGGCGTCTAGTGAGGGAAATTACCACCGTAGAGGTCCTTGCTTTGATGGTAAAAATTTTGCTAGTTGGAAGCATAAGATGAAAATGCATATTCTTGGATATAACCCCGCCGTTTGGGCTATTGTGTGTATTGGCTTGCAAGGTGAATTCTTTGATGGGAGAGAACCGAACCGTGAAGCTAGCGCGGAAGAGTTGAAGATGCTGCAATACAATGCTCAAGCTTGTGACATTCTCTTCAACGGATTGTGCCCCGAAGAATTCAATAAAATCAGCCGTCTTGAGAATGCAAAGGAAATTTGGGATACTTTGATTGATATGCACGAAGGTACCGACTCCATCAAGGAATACGAATTGGATGTGCTTCAAAGTCAACTTGACAAGTTCAAAATGAAGGATGGTGAAGGTGTCGCTGAAATGTATCTAGGCTTGCTCTCATCACAAATGAGATTGCCGGCTTAGGAAGTGAAGAGATGACCGATAGATTCATCATCAAGAAGATCCTAAGAGCCTTGGATGGAAAATATGATACCGTGTGCACATTGATCCAAATGATGCCCAATTACAAAGATCTCAAGCCAACGGAAGTCATTGGAAGAATTGTTGCTCATGAGATGTCACTCAAGGATAAGGAAGAGCTTCACAACAAGTCAAGTGGTGCTTACAAAGCCTCATGTGATGCTCCCACATCATCAAGTGAGAAACAAACCTTCAACGAAGAATTGAGCCTAATGGTGAAGAACTTCAACAAGTTTTACAAGAGTAGAAGCAAGGAAAGAAGTTCCAAGTCAAGGTCCTACAATGACAAAAGATCTTCTAGTCGTGAGCGAAATTGCTACAATTGTGGAAGACCCGGACACTATTCCAATGAGTGTACGGCTCCCTACAAAAGAAGAGAAGATTCTCCTAAAAGAAATAGAAGAGAAGAATCACCACCAAGAGAGAGAAGGAGTAGAGATGACCGTCATGAACAAAGAACATCACGGAGAAGCAAGGATTCATGAGGGAGTCCTGGATTAGGGGGTCTCCGGACAGCCGGACTATATACTTTGACCGTACTGTTGGACTATGAAGATACAAGATTGAAGACTTTGTCCCGTGTCCGGATGGGACTCTACTTGGCGTGGAAGGAAAGCTAGGCAATATGGATATGTAGATCTCCTCCCTTGTAACCGACTCTGTGTAACCCTAGCCTCCTCTGGTGTCTATATAAACCGGAGGGTTTAGTCCGTAGGACAACATACAATCATACCATAGGCTAGCTTCTAGGGTTTAGCCTCTATGATCTCGTGGTAGATCAACTCTTTTAATACTCATATCATCAAGAACAATCAAGCAGGACGTAGGTTATTACCTCCATCAAGAGGGCCCGAACCTGGGTAAACATCATGTCCCCCGCCTCCTGTTACCATCCGCCTTAGACGCACAGTTCGGGACCCCCTACCCGAGATCTGCCGGTTTTGACACCAACATTGGTGCTTTCATTGAGAGTTCCACCGTGTCGTCACCGTAAGGCTTGATGGCTCTTTCAATCATCGGTAGCGATGCGGGCCAGGGGGAGGTTTTCCTCCCCGGACAGATCTTTGTATTCGGCGGCTTCGCACTGCGGGCCAATTCGCTTGGCCATCTAGAGCAGATCGAGAGCTATGCCCCTGGCGATCAGGTCAGATTTGGAAACTTAAACTACACTGTCGACATCCGCGGAGACTTGATCTTAGACAGATTTGAGCCCGTGTCAGGTGCGCCGCACAGTCACGACGAGCACGACGTAACTCTGTCGTCGGACAGTGTTCGGGAGATCGCATCTGCAACTACTCCGGCTTTCAATCCGGAGCAAATCGCGCCATCCAAGGACGGAGGAATAGAACCCGCCATGGAGGCCTCACTCTCAGTGGCGATGGAGCCAGATACTGACTTCACCCCTTACGAGAGCCGTGTCGCCGAACCACCGGATTCGTCTCCAGCCACGGACTCCGATCCGCCTGCATCCGTGCCTATCGAATCCGACTAGGCGCCGATCATGGAGTTCACCTCCGCGGATATCTTTCAGCACTCGCCTTTTGGCGATGTGCTAAATTCATTAAGGTCTCTCTCCTTGTCAGGAGAACCTTGGCCGAACTATGTCCAGCTAGAATGGGATGCGCACAACGAAGAAATTTGCTGCCCACCCACCACCCACTTAGTAGCCACTTTCGACGACTTAACCGACATGCTCAACTTCGACTCCGAAGACATTGACGGCATGGACGAAGATGCAGGAGACGAACAGGAACCAGCACCCACAGGGCGCCGGACAGCCACTTCATCACATGACATATACATTGTGGATACACCCAAAGAAGGAAATGGCAAAGAGACAGGAGCGGATGGCCCCTCCAGGAAGCAACCCAAGCGCCGATGTCAGTGACGCCGCTCTAAGTCTCTCCATAGCAAAAGCAGCGATAATAGCGCAAGATAAAATAACACTCCAGTCGACTCCAGAGGAAACGACGACCACATTGCCCCGGCGGCAGAGCACGATGAAGCTGCAAGCGGCAAACATAGTACGGATCCGACGTCCGAACACGGCGACGCTGAGGATAAACCTCATCAAACCCCCTCTAGGGAGGAAAACAGTTTGGACGAAGATGCACACATCATCCCGGAAACGCACTTGGAGCAGGAGAACCTTCGCAGAAGGCTTATTGCCACAACGAGGAGTCTGAAGAAGCAGAAGCAAAGGCTTAGTGCCACACAAAATACGCTCAACAGCAGGTGGAACAAAGTGCTCGACAACGAAGCAAAGTATGGTGGAAGTTACCACACAAAGAGCTATCCAAAGCGCAGGCTATTACCTGAATTCGACGATGAGGCCTTAGAGCCCACACAGCCAAAAAATGAAACGGTCAACCGGCCGGATCCACCACCTTGTAACCGCGATAGAGCGGCTAACAAAGTCGCACATAAGTCAACACACGATCTACGTGAGGACTTGTGCCAAAAATCCGGTACGGCCAGATCCATCTATGGATCTAGGAAGCGCGCTCCGGCACAAAATCAAAACCGAATACTACAACCGTCCGAATGCCATGGCACATCCCAATACAAGGGTGCCGCACCCCCCCTATGTTTCATCGATGAGGTGCTGGACCACGAATTCCCAGAAGGATTCAAACCAGTGAACATAGAGGCGTACGATGGGACCACAGACCCTGGGGTATGGATTGAGGACTTTATCCTCCATATCCATATGGCTCACGGAGATGATCTCCATGCCATCAAATGCTTGCCCCTCAAGCTTAAAGGACCAACTCGGCACTGGCTGAAAAGCCTCCCCAAAAACTCAATTGGAAGTTGGGAGGAGCTCGAGGACGCTTTTCGAGCTAATTTTCAAGGGACCTACGTTCGACCTCCGGATGCAGACGATTTAAGTCATATAATTCAATAGTCCAGAGAGTCCGCCCGAAAGCTTTGGAACAGGTTTCTCACCAACAAGAACCAAATCGTCGATTGTAAGCCTTAGCAGCTTTCAAACACAGCGTTCGAGAAGAATGGCTCGCCAGACACCTAGGCCAAGAAAAACCGAGAACAATGGCAGCCCTAACAAGCCTCATGACCCGCTTTTGCGCGGGCAAAGGCAGTTGGTTAGCCCGCAGTAGCACCAGTGACCCAAGCACATCTGAAGTCAGGGATGGCAATGGAAAACCACGACGCAATAAAAACAAGCGTCGAAATAAAGAAGATAGCCTAGATAATACGGCGGTAAACGCCAGATTCAGGGGCTCTCGACCAGGTCAGCGAAAAAGCCTTTCAAAGGCAGCAGAGACGGACTGGTCCCGCCTAAACAAGACTCTTGACGAACTATGTCAGATTCATGGCACCCTCGATAAACCTGCAACTCACACCCATAGAGAATGCTGGGTCTTCAAGCAGGTCGGTAAGCTAAACGCCGAACACAAGGGGGGGGAGACACCAAGCGAAGACGAGGAAGAACCTCGCCAGCAAAGCACTGGAGGACAGAAAAAATTCCCACCAGAGGTCAAAACAGTAAACATGATCCATGTGACGAAGAGGAGAAGCAAATATGCACTCTGAGACACACGCGCCATAGAGCCCGTCACCCCTAGGTCCAACCCCTGGTTGGCTTGCCCGATCACTTTTGATCGCGGGGATCACGCGACAAGCATCCGGTCCGAAGGATTGGCCGCCTTGGTGTTAGATCCAATAATAAACGGATACCATCTCACACAAGTCCTCATGGACGGCGGCAGTGGTCTAAATCTGATATATTAGGACACAGTCCGCAAAATGGGGATAGACCCGACAAAAATAAGCCACAATA
>NC_053026.1:455143344-455155484 GCF_003073215.2 Triticum urartu | reverse complement strand
GAGAGAGATTCAAAGTTTCATTCGGCTTCTGAACACAACACTGTAACTTCTGTCAAACCTGCCGGCCGTTTGCAAGTGCCCTCGAATGTTCTGACAAACACTCGGGCGAGATCTTCCCAAGTATAGATGCTGCCAGGCGCTAACTGATTCAGCCATGCTCTAGCTGAGCCCTCCAACATCAGAGGAAGGTGTTTCATGGCCACTTCATCATTGCCGCCACCAATCTGGACAGCCACTCGGTAGTCTTCAAGCCAAGTGTCAGGCTTGGACTCTCCGGTGAACTTACTAACTCCAGACGCCAACCTGAAGTTGGGGGGAATCACCGCAGCTCTGATAGCTCTGCTGAAGCACTCTGGACCAGAGACATGCACCCTGTTGCTGGTTTGTGGATCTCTATCATGGCCCTCTCGGTGAGCTCTGTTTCTGTCGACCAAGCCCTGCACGAGAATAGATCTCGCATCAAAGCCTGGCTCTCTGGGGTCGATTGGAATACCTCGCCCAACACTGTGAGGGCGTCTGTCTTCATGCTGCCGAGGCACGTACGACCCAGCTCCTTGGGGGAGGCGTGGGCACTCGACGGCGATCATCACGATCGACTCGGTGATCATACTGCTCTCGGTTTTCTGTACTGATCTCGTCGATCCCCACGTCCCTCACTCTCGGAGGCGATCTTGGGCTATGGGCCGACTGAACTGTGTCTGCCATCACGGATCTGCTGTGGATCCTATCCCGCGACTGAGATACAACCGTATTCTGTTCTCCCGCCGCCCGGAGCAAGGCTCGGATCTGCACCAGACCTCGACCAGCTTCTGACTGGGAGGGTTGGATCGACTCCGCTATCCGGGCAGCAGCAGCCTAGATTCTGGATCGGGGTTCGGTATACCTGAGTCGGAGGAGGAAAAAGCTGGCGTCGACTGGATTCGGGAGCGCTGCCGAGCGCGATCGTCGAGTGCGCGCTGGAGGTTCTCCAGTCGAGTGCGCTCAGCCAGGTTGGCCAAGCGCGCCTGCTCCAAGGCCTGGGCCTCAGGGGTTTCTCCAACTATAGGAGTATGCAATGCATCCATGTTCCGGTGGCGAAGTTCCTCCCTCTGCTGCGAGGAGAGGGGTTCGGGGCGGTACTCCTCGTGAACGCGCGACGGATCGCCGTTCCCGTCGCCTCCGTCTTCACGGTTGAAGCCAGGAGGGCTGCGTGGTCCATTGACCATCAGAACTTCAGCCGCTGGGTCGCTGCTGTCGCACTCGGATGCGGTCTCTACGGAGCCAGTCGACAGATCGAACAGGCCGTAGAGAGTTTCGTCGGGCTCGATCGCCGCGACTTGAGGGGTGGCCGACTGGTGGGCCACCGCATGCTTCACCCCCCGCTGAAGCCTCGACCGACCGGCGTTTGCTTCCGGCGAGCGGCAGGGAGGGGGAAAGCTGAATGGAGTCGACTGATACTTGGGCCGACGTTGCCGCAGGGAGGACCGCGGACGCAACGCGCGGAAAGTGCGTCGCCCCGCGAGAGGGGAAGCACGTCGACCGTTCGATGGAGCCTCTTGAAGCCAAGTAGAGTCGTCGGCGACAAACACGAGCGCCGCCGAACGGATCTGCGGCCTCTCAGCAACCTCCGCCTGAACCATTGATGAAGGGGATGGAAAAATTGCAACTTCTCCAACAAGGTCGCTAAGACACTGCCCCACAGGTGGGCGCCAACCTATCGTGGTTCTAAGACTGACAGTAGAATAGGGGGGTAGGAATGTAGAGGCAAGATCCTAGCTATGGAGGAGTTGTACACACGAGTTTTACGAGTTCAGGCCCTTCTCGGAGGAAGTAACAACCCTACGTCTCGGAGCCCGGAGGCGGTCGATTGAATATATGTGTTGTGAATTACAGAAAGTGCGAACCCTTGTCCCAGAGATGGGGGGTGGCTTATAATAGAGTGCGCCATGACCCTGCTCCCCTCGTTACACAAGGTTCATGTTCATAAGGAGGAGTGTTACTGGTAACGTTGTGCAGTAAAGTGTAAGTAATGCCCATAAAGATATGGTTTAAGTCCTGACCGTGCAGAGTGGAAGGTTCTTCATCTTCTAGTGGTCGAGTGGTCTTCAAAGGTGGTCGAGTGAGTACATCTTCACGGTCGAGTGGATGATTGGTTTTTTCGACTGGCTTCTGAATTCTTTGTAGAGATGGTCCTTGGGGAGGGTATGTTGGACAGATCGATGACCCTACCCTAGGTACATAGCTTCATCATCCAAAACTACAACAAAAGTATTAAGGTAAACCTAACCATAGCATGAAACATATGGATCCAAATCAGCCCCTTACGAAGCAACGCATAAACTAGGGTTTAAGCTTCTGTCACTCTAGCAACCCATCATCTACTTATTACTTCCCAATGCCTTCCTCTAGGCCCAAATAATGGTGAAGTGTCATGTAGTCGATGTTCACATAACACCACTAGAGGAGAGACAACATACATCTCATCAAAATATCAAACGAATACCAAATTCACATGACTACTAATAGCAAGACTTCTCCCATGTCCTCAGGAACAAAAGTAACTACTCACAAAGCATAAACATGTTCATAATCAGAGGGGTATTAATATGCATATAGGATCTGAACATATGATCTTCCACCAATTAAACCAACTAGCATCAACTACAAGGAGTAATTAACACTACTAGCAACCTACTAGCACCAATCCCGGACTTGGAGACAAGAATTGGATACAAGAGATGAACTAGGGTTTTGAGAGGAGATGGTGCTGATGAAGATGTTGATGGAGATTGCCCTCTCCCGATGAGAGGAGCGTTGGTGATGACGATGGCGATGATTTCCCCCTCCGGGAGGGAAGTTTCCCCGGCAGAACAGCTCCGCCGGAGCCCTAGATTGGTTCCGCCAAGGTTCCGCCTCGTGGCGGCGGAGTTTCGTCCGAGAAGATTGGCTTATGATTTTTTTCCATCGAAAGACTTCATATAGCAGAAGATGGCCACCGGAGGGCCACCAGGGGGCCCACGAGGTAGGGGGCGCGCCCCCACCCTCGTGGGCAGGGTGTGGCCCCCCTGGTGAACTTCTTCCGCTGAGTATTTTTTATATATTCTGAAAACGTCTTCCGTGAAGTTTCAGGACTTTTGGAGCTGTGCAGAATAGGTCTCTAATATTTGCTCCTTTTCCAGCCCAGAATCCCAGCTGCCGGCATTCTCCCTCTTTATGTAAACCTTGTAAAATAAGAGAGAATAGGCATAAGTATTGTGACATAATGTGTAATAATAGCCCATAATGCAATAAATATCGATATAAAAGCATGATGCAAAATGGACGTATCAACTCCCCCAAGCTTAGACCTCGCTTGTCCTCAAGCGAAAGCCGAAATCAAAAAATATGTCCACATGTTTAGAGATAGAGGTGTCGATAAAATAAAATACGGACATGAGGGCATCATGATCATTCTTAGAACATAACTTATATAATTCTTGTCATATGATCTCTTATGCTAGAGTAACAATTCAATCACAATTTCAAGTATGAATCATAAACTTCATTGAAAACTAACAAACTATAATCTCAGTCATTGGAGCAATTGCAATTTATCATAACATAGGAAAGAGTCAAATATATAAGAGCTTTTCAGCAAGTCCACATACTCAACTATCATATAGTCTTTCACAATTGCTGACACTCACGCAATACTTATGGGTATGGAGTTTTAATCGGACACGAGAAAGATAGGGGCTTATAGTTTTGCCTCCCAACGTTTTACCTCAAGGGTAATGTCAACAATAATAGTTCATGAAAACTCACATCCAATTAGCCATATATACCAGGATCTTTCCAACATACTGTGCTTGCCAAAGGATAAAATGTAAAAAGGAAGGGTGAAGATCACCATGACTCTTATGCAAGGTAGGAGATAAAAGTAAAAGATAGGCCCTTCGCAGAGGGAAGCAGAGGTTGTCATGCGCTTTTATGGTTGGATGCACAAAATCTTAATGCGAAAGAACGTCACTTTATATTGCCACTTGTGATATGGACCTTTATTATGCAGTCTGTCACTTTTATTTCTTCCATATCACACGATCGTATAAAGCTTATTTTCTCCCACACTAATAAGTCATACATATTTAGAGAGCAATTTTTATTGCTTGCACCGATGACAACTTACTTGGAGGATCTTACTCAATCCATAGGTAGGTATGGTGGACTCTCATGGCAAAACTGGTTTAAGGGTATTTGGAAGCACAAGTAGTATCTCTACTTGGTGATGAATTTGGCTAGCATGAGAGGGAAAGGCAAGCTCAACCATGTTGGATGATCCATGACAATATAATTTATCTCAGATGTAAGAAAACATAACCCATTACGTTGTCTTCCTTGTCCAATGTCAACTCTTTAGCATGTCATATTTTAATGAGTGCTCACAATCATAAAAGATGTCCAAGATAGTATATTTATATGTGAAGACCTCTCTTTCTTTATTACTTCCTATTAATTGCAACGATGACCAAAACTATGCTTGTCAACTCAACAACTTTTATTCATCATACTTTTTCTATGTGAGCTCATTACTCTCCATAAGACTCACATGATCTCTTTGTTTCTTTTTATTTCTTTCTCTTTTCTTTTATTCCCTTAGGATCATGGCAAAATAATCAAGCCCTTGACTCAACACTAATCTTTATTATATAGCTCACGGACTCGATTACATAGAAGGAATATAAAGCAAAACTCACAACTAGATCATACTAAGAACTTTTATTCTACTAGATCAAGATATTACCAAAAGGATCGAACTAAGAAAAACGGTAAAGATAAAAGTGATGGTGATACGATACCGGGGCACTCCCCCAAGCTTGGCAGTTGCCAAGGGGAGTGCCCATACCCATGTGATTATGTCTCCTTTGTTGGTGAAGAAGGTGGAGTTGTTGATGATGGATAGTCGCACATCGAGCGTAGGAGGTCTTCTAACTTGCGGATAATGCCTTTGAGTGCGATGATATGCTCCTTCAACAAAATATTTTCACGTGTGAGATACTTATTTTGTATACGAGCTAACTCAATCATCTTGAAAGCTTCGATCTCAGTTGGGGTAAGAAGATTGTGATCAAGTTGAAGGATGTCTTCTGTTGCCGGAGCTTGGTCCTCCGTGGCCTTCTTGATCCCTTCATCCTTGTTGATCTCCATGGGTTCTTCTCTCTTCAGCTCTATCTTCATTAGCCAAGCATCGTTGCCCTCATTGTTGGAGGAGGAGGGAGACGACATGATGCTTAGCTTCGACAACCCTGGCAGAAAACAGCTCGAAACAAGAACAAGAGATTTTTGCGTGATACGGTGGTCAACCCGGGAGATTATATAATGAATTTTTACCGACCAAAATACGTACGTGTAAGAAAACAGAGTCCGGAGAGACACGAGGTGCCCATGAGGTAGGGGGCGCGCCCAGGGGGGTAGGGCGCGCCCTCCACCCTCGTGGAGCCCTCGTGTCCTTCCGGACTGCTTCTTATTTTTCTATTTTTCTAAATATTCCAAAACGGAGAAATATTGCCTTAAAAACTGTTTTGGAGTCGGTTTACTTACCGTACCACATACCTATTCCTTTTCGGAGTCTGAAACGTTCCGGAAAGTGTCCCTTATGTATTCCTCCGGGGTTACGGTTTCAATAACATTGGTTTCAACATTTATGGGATTACCTGAGATATAATGTTTGATTCTTTGACCATTCACCACCTTCGGATTTGTGCCTTCGAAGTTGTTGATTTTTATGGCACCGGAACGATAGACCTCCTCGATAACGTAAGGACCTTCCCATTTAGAGAGAAGTTTTCCTGCAAAAAATCTTAAACGAGAGTTGTATAGCAATACATAATCACCTACATTAAACTCACGCTTTTGTATCCTTTTATCATGCCATCTTTTAACTTTTTCTTTAAACAACTTGGCATTTTCGTAGGCTTGGGTTCTCCATTCATCGAGTGAGCTAATATCAAATAACCTCTTCTCACCGGCAAGTTTAAAATCATAATTGAGCTCTTTAATAGCCCAATATGCCTTGTGTTCTAGTTCGAGAGGTAAGTGACATGCTTTTCCATAAACCATTTTATACGGAGACATACCCATAGGATTTTTATATGCAGTTCTATAGGCCCATAATGCATCATCAAGTTTCTTGGACCAATTCTTTCTAGATCTATTAACAGTCTTTTGCAAAATTAATTTGAGCTCTCTATTACTCAATTCTACTTGACCACTAGACTGTGGGTGATAAGGAGATGCAATTCTATGATTAACATCATATTTAGCAAGCATTTTACGGAAAGCACCATGAATAAAATGTGAACCACCATCAGTCATTAAATATCTAGGGACTCCAAATCTTGGAAAAATAACTTCTTTAAGCATTTTAATAGAAGTGTTATGATCAGCACTACTAGTTGGAATAGCTTCTACCCACTTAGTAACGTAATCAACAACAACTAAAATATGTGTATATCCATTAGAGGAAGGAAAAGGTCCCATATAGTCAAAGCCCCAAACATCAAATGGTTCAATAACGAGTGAATAGTTCATAGGCATTTCTTGACGTCTACTAATATTACCAATTCTTTGACATTCATCACAAGATAAGACAAACTTACGGGCATCCTTGAAGAGAGTAGGCCAATAAAAACCAGATTGCAATACCTTATGTGCAGTTCTATCTCCAGCATGGTGTCCTCCATAAGCTTCGGAGTGACACTTGCGTAGGATCTGTTCCTGTTCATGCTCAGGTACACAACGTCTAATAACACCATCTACTCCTTCTTTATAAAGATGTGGGTCATCCCAAAAGTAATGCCTCAAATCATAGAAGAACTTTTTCTTTTGCTGGTATGTGAAACTAGGTGGTATAAACTTAGCAACAATGTAATTAGCATAATCAGCATACCATGGAGCAGTATGAGAAGCATTTATGACATTTAGTTGCTCATCAGGAAAGCTATCATCAATAGGTAGTGGGTCATCAAGCACATTTTCTAACCTAGACAAGTTGTCTGCAACGGGGTTCTCAGCTCCCTTTCTATCAATAATATGCAAATCAAATTCTTGTAGCAAGAGAACCCATCTAATAAGTCTAGGTTTAGCATCTTTCTTTTCCATGAGATATTTAATAGCAGCATGATCAGTGTGAATAGTTACTTTAGAATCAACAATATAAGGTCTGAACTTATCACAAGCAAATACAACTGCTAAGAATTCTTTTTCAGTAGTAGCATAATTTCTTTGAGCATTGTCTAGGGTTTTACTAGCATATTGAATAACATTTAATTTCTTATCAACTCTTTGTCCTAGAACAGCACCTACAGCATAATCACTAGCATCACACATAATTTCAAAGGGTAAATTCCAATCAGGTGGCTGAACAATAGGTGCAGAGATCAATGCTTTCTTAAGTATTTCAAATGCTTCTACACAATCATCATCAAAGACAAATGGTATATCTTTTTGTAATAAATTAGTCAGAGGCCGAGAAATTTTTGAGAAGTCCTTAATGAACCTCCTATAAAATCGGCATGACCAAGGAAACTTCTTATACCTTTGATGTCCTTGGGACATGGCATCTTCTCAATAGCATCAACCTTGGCTTTATCAACCTCAATACCTCTTTCAGAAACTTTGTGCCCCAAGACAATACCTTCATTAACCATAAAGTGGCACTTTTCCCAATTCAAGACAAGATTAGTTTCTTCACATCTCTGCAAAACTCGATCAAGGTTGCTCAAGCAATCATCAAAAGAAGATCCATAGATGGAGAAATCGTCCATGAAAACCTCACAAATCTTTTCACAAAAGTCAGAGAATATAGCCATCATGCATCTTTGAAAGGTAGCAGGTGCATTACATAAACCAAAAGGCATACGTCTATAAGCAAAAGTACCAAAAGGGCAAGTAAAAGTAGTCTTTGATTGATCTTGGCTGACACAGGTATTTGAGAGAAACCAGAATAACCATCTAGAAAGCAAAAATGTGTATGTTTGGATAATCTTTCTAGCATTTGATCGATAAAAGGTAAGGGGTAATGATCCTTTTTAGTGGCCTTATTTAATTTGCGGAAATCAATTACCATCCTATAACCTGTAATAATTCTTTGAGGAATCAATTCATCTTTATCATTAGGAACGACAGTAATACCTCCCTTCTTAGGGACACAATGGACATGACTTACCCACTGACTATCAGCAACGGGATAGATTATACCTGCCTCAAGGAGCTTTAGTATTTCCTTTCTTACCACTTCTTTCATTTTAGGATTCAGCCGTCGTTGATGATCACGAACTGGTTTAGCATCTTCTTCCAAATTTATTTTATGTTGACATAGAGTGGGACTAATGCCCTTAAGATCATCAAGAGTATACCCAATAGCAGCACGGTGCTTCTTCAGAGTTTTCAATAATCTCTCTTCCTCATGCTCTGAAAGGTTAGCACTAATAATAACAGGATATATCTTTTTCTCATCAAGATAAGCATATTTAAGAGTATCAGGCAACGGTTTAAGCTCAAACACGGGATCACCCTTGGGTGGAGGAGGATCCCCTAGGATTTCAACAGGCAAATTGTGTTTCAGAATAGGTTCCTGTTTAAAGAATACTTCATCTATTTCCCTTCTTTCATTCATTGTAACCCCTTGATGCGGCTATATCTCCTACGTGTTGAAGCACTACTTAGAGGCATAACCGCATTGAAAGCAATGTCGCAAGTAAGGTAATCTTCACAACATCCCATGTAATACATAATAAGGGGAAAGGTACATAGTTGTCTTACACTCGCGACGTCAAACAAAGTACATAAATAGCATTACATCATCCAATCACTCATGGTCCGACTATGGTACCAAAATAAAAGATCAACCCGACTGGGCACCACTACTGATCATCAGGGAAAGACACATAGTAACGGCGTGAGTCTTTGTCGAACTCCCACTTGAGCTCAAGCGCATCATCTGGAACGGAGTCATCGGGCCCTGCATCTGGTTTGGAAGTAATCTGTGAGCCACGGGGACTCAGCAATCTCGCACCCTCGCGATCAAGACTATTTAAGCTTATAGGTAAGGCAAGGTAATATGTGGAGCTGCAGCAAGGGACTAGCATATATGGTGGCTAACCTGTTCGCAAAAGAGAGCGAGAAGAGAAGGCAATGCACGAACGAATAACTATAGAACAACCAACGGCAAACATTACTCCAAAACCATGTTCACTTCCCGAACTCCGCCGAGAAGAGACCATCACGGTAACACACACAGTTGATTCATTTTAATTAAGTTAAGGTTCAAGTTATCTACAACCGGATATTAACAAATTCCCATCTGCCCATAACCGCGGGCACGGCTTTCGAAAGTTCAAATCCCTGTAGGGGAGTCCCAACTTAGCCCAAGACAAGCTCTCATGGTCAACGAAGGATAAACCTTCTCCCGAGACATTCCGATCAGACTCGGTATCCGGGTTCTACAAGACAACTTCGACAAGTTAAAACAAATCCAGCAACACCGCCCGAATGTGCCGACAAATCCCGATAGGATCTGCACATATCTCGTTCTCAGGGCACACTCAGATTGTCTAAACTTCCGGTAGGCCATCCCAGAGTTGCCCCTGGTGGCCACCGACGGCTGACGAGGTGGACCAACACTCAGAAGAGCACTGGCCCGGGGGGGTTTAAATAAGATGACCCTTGGGCTCCGGAAACCCAAGGGAAAAAGAGGCTAGGTGGCAAATGGTAAAACCAAGGTTGGGCATTGCTGGAGGAGTTTTATTCAAGGCGAACTGTCAAGGGGTTCCCATTATTACCCAACCGCGTAAGGAACGCAAAATCCGGGAACATAACACCGATATGACGGAAACTAGGGCGGCAAGAGTGGAACAAAACACTAGGCAAAAGGCCGAGCCTTCCACCCTTTACCAAGTATATAGATGCATTAAGATAACAAATAATATAATGATATCCAACAAGAAAAATAATGTTCCAACAAGGAACGATCTCCAATCTTCACCTGCAACTAGCAACGCTATAAGAGGGGCTGAGCAAAGCGGTAACATAGCCAATCAACGGTTTGCTAGGACATGGTGGGTTAGAGGTTTGACATGGCAATTTGGGAGGCATGATAAGCAAGTGGTAGGCATCGTAGCATAGGCATAGCAAAAGAGCGAGCATCTAGCAAAGCAAAGATAGAAGTGATTTCGAGGGTATGATCATCTTGCCTGCAAAGTTGTCAGAGTTGACTGGATCCTCGAAAGCAAACTCAACGGGCTCCTCGTTAGCGAACTCGTCTCCCGGCTCTACCCAAACAAGACAAACAAGCAAAAGGAACACAATCAACCACGTGCAAATGCTCAACAACATGATGCAAACATGGTATGCTATGCGGGATGCGATATGTGATGCATATGCAAGATTTGACAAGGAATTGAACCTGGCCTCAACATGGAAATCCAAGTGTGCCACTGGAAAGGTGAGGTGATTTCGGTTGAAATCGATATAAAGATCACCGGAATCGGATGCACGGTTTGGAAATGGCAAGCAAAACAAATATGGCACCGGTCTGCGATAAACAGCAAGTAGCCATCTAAATGCATCAAGATAATTATGCTACAGCACTCAAACATGGCAACAAAATACATGGCAGGGATCCACTCATAAAGCTTGACAAAAGATGAACACTGAGCTACGGCCAATTCATCCATTAACAGGTTCAAACAAGCATGGCAAAAGTGCAATTGATAAACAGGTTTCAGACTTAGTGAAATTAACACAAGCCTGGAATTTCAGATCAGGTAGCACACTTTGGAGCAAGAAAACTATATGCTACAGGAACTTAACATGGCAAAGCAAGGCATGGCATGGAGCTACTCAAAGAGCTTAACAAAAGTCCCTTAGTGACCTTGAGCCAAAAGGGATCAGAAAATACAATTGCAAGCATGTGAACATGGCAAAAACATAATCAGATCACAGACTTAGTGAAAAACTGGAGCATGCAAATCTAAAGTAGGCATGTTTACGAGCTCGATGCACTCACTACAGAGCAAGGCATGACAATCTAAGCATACACCCATCAAGAATACACATTATATAAGCTAGACATGGCAAGAACAACAACATAGCATGCACGGATCAACAACAACATCCTCGGCAAAATGCTAACAAGTAGACAATCTGCCCAGATTCACGAAATAGCAAAAGTAGAGCTCGATTGACTCAAGCTAGGGTGCTCCATAATTGCAAACAAAGACATGGATGGATAGAGCACACAAATTAAAAAATCATCCTTACTGATCATCCTCAAAAGAGGCACGGATCACTAGGAAACAACATGAACATATGGCATATTGATAAAAACAGATCAAGGACTTAGAGAATCCTAAGTCCCTGAAATCAGCATTAACGAATGCACTACTTTGCAAGCTTGTGCTAGTCACCACACATATCACAAAAATACATGGATAGCACCTCTGGAAAGATGGCATGGCATATAACAAAACACATGTAGAGCTCAGGAGCATATCATGCACACATTAATCATGGCAAAAATGACAAATAGCTATTTGGTGCAGCAGATCTGACAATTAACTCAAATAGCTCTCTTCCAACAGCATTTCGGGCATCAAGATGAGCTCAAATGAAAATGATGCAATGAGATGAAATGATGTACTCTCTGAGACGAACATTTTGATATGCTACACGCCCAAAACGGATTACGGATGCAAAGTTACGGCACGATGAACATTGCAAAATAATTAGGGTTTCGGGAGAAAGTCAACCCCTGGGTCCTCGATGGATCCGGGACGTCTCAGGTTGGCCGGGAACTCGCCGAGAATGCGCAGGGCCGCACGGAGTTGTCGGGGGCGGCCGGATCCGGGCGAGGGGAGAGGCGAGGGCGAGGCGGTCGGCACCGCGGTGTGGAACGAGCGAGCGGGGCCGGCGAAAGGCGACGACGGGCGTCGGGGCGCGGCGGGTCACCGGCGATGGCGATGGTGGCCGGTGCGGGCTCCTCGCCGGAGCTAGAGGTGACGGGCGGCAAGAGGCGGCGAAGGCGGCGGCGAATGACCGGCGCAACCGGGCCTGGAGGGCCCTGCCTGGGCCCGGGCGGGCCGGGCGCGGAGGCGGCGAAGTGGGCACCGCGGGCCTCGTGGCGT
>NC_053026.1:455131945-455142344 GCF_003073215.2 Triticum urartu | reverse complement strand
AAGGAGAGAGATACGCAAGCGTGCTCCAGCATACGATGCAACACAACAAACATCCGAACAACGCGGTACACCCAGATATAGGGGTGCCGCACACCCCCTATGTTTCACCGATGAGGTGCTGGACCATGAATTTCCAGAGGGATTCAAACCTGTAAACATAGAGGCATACGATGGAACAACAGACCCTGGGGTCTGGATTGAGGACTATATCCTCCATATCCATATGGCTCGGGGAGATGATCTCCACGCCATTAAGTATTTACCCCTCAAACTCAAAGGGCCAGCTCGGCACTGGCTTAAGAACCTCCCTGAAAGCTCCATTGGAAGCTGGGAAGAGCTCGAAGACGCCTTTCGGGCAAATTTTCAAGGGACTTATGTCCGACCTCCGGACGCGGATGATTTGAGTCATATAACTCAACAGCCTGGAGAGTCAGCCCGAAAGCTTTGGAACATGTTTCTTACTAAAAAGAACCAAATTGTCGACTGTCCGGACGCTGAAACCTTGGCAGCTTTTAAGCATAGCGTTCGTGATGAATGGCTTGCCAGACACCTCGGCCAAGAAAAGCCGAGAACAATGGCAGCATTAACAAGCCTCATGACCCGCTTTTGCGCGGGTGAGGATAGTTGGCTAGCTAGATGCAGCACCAGCGACCCCAGTACATCCGAAGTTAGAGATGGAAACGGGAAATCACGGCGCAACAGCAATAACAAACGTCGGAATAAAGAAGATAACACGAAGAGCACGGCAGTAAACACCGGATTCAAAAGCTCTCGGCCAGGTCAGCAAAAGCTGCCCTCTAAAGGCGTTAGAGACGAACTGTCCAGCCTAAACAAAATTCTGGACCAAATATGTAAGATCCATAGCACCCCCGGTAAACCCGCTAATCATACCCACAGAGAATGTTGGGTCTTCAAGCAGTCCGGCAAGCTCAACGCCGTACACAAGGGGGAAGATACACCAAGCGAAGACGAGGATGAGCCTCTCAAGCAAGACACTGGGGAACAAAAGAAATTTCCACCAGAAGTCAAAACAGTAAACGTGTTACACGTGATCAAGGGGAGAAACAAAACGGCACTCCCAGAAAAATATGCCCAAGGGCCTATCACCGCGGAGTCCTGCCACTGGTCGTCTCAACCGATCACTTTCGACCATCGTGATTACTCAGCAAGTATCCGGCGTGCGGGATGGGACGCCCTGGTATTAGACCCAATAATTGACGGATACCACTTCACACGAGTCCTGATGGACGGTGGCAGCATCTAAACCTGATATACCAGGATACAATCCGCGAAATGGGGATAGACCCAACGAAAATTTGCCATAGCAATACTACCTTTAAAGGAGTAACGCCAGGCCCAGGGGCTCATTGCACGGGCTCCCTGCTACTAAAGGTTATATTCGGCTTCCCCGATAACTTCCGTAGCGAACATTTAACCTTTCCACATCGCTCCATTCCAAAGTGGCTTATCAAGCACTACTTTGGACCGCGAAGCTTCACTCGCTTTAATGCAATACCGCATTACGCTTCCCTCACGCTCAAGATGCCGGTCCCACGTGGCATCAATTACAGTGAATGGAAGTATGAGCGATCTTTGCGCGCCGAAGAGAGTGCGGCTTGCCTTGGCAGCCGCACACTAAAAAGGCCTCACCACTAAAGCATTTAACAGGTCGTCAAGACCACGGACACGGTTAGACGAGTCCGGCGCAAGCTATATGTAATTCATAACCTCGGGTCACACCCTATTACAAAATTACAAGGGGCTCAACGCGCACAGACAAAGTGGCAATTTTACTCATCTTGAATTATACATGGTTTCTTTTAAAAACTATCTTTTTGCACGACAACTTTTTCACCTAAGTTCCTCTCTTTTATAGATGATCATCGTGCTACACCCGTCCAGGACACGGCACAACGGAGACACAGGCGCAGACGTGCAGCAGGGACCCGTTCCAAGGATTCTTTTTAGATTAAGACCCTGCGTAAACCTTTTTTACTGTCTCTTGTTGATACACATCCACCGAATTCTCAGCACAATTGAGAAGGAATGCTGACGTCTTATTTCTTTTTAGATTAAGACCCTGCGTAAACCTTTTTTACTGTCTCTTGTTGATACACATCGAATTCTCAGCACAATTGAGAAGGATGCTGACGTCTTGGCATGTGGCCACGTCAGAATAATGCACGTACCTGGACACAAGGGGCTTCTTACAAAGGGCACTATTTAGGCCTGGTTTATACCATAAAGACCGAATACCTTAGGGAGTGTTCGGCGTCGCGAGTTTGGCTATATGCATCAGCTCCGAATCATTGTCTTTGGTCAAATGTTGGGTTTTGCCGGCTCCTGTGTTGGTGCCTTACGTTCCGCTTTATCGGCTAAGGCAGCACCAGGAGAACTACTGCGATTGTGCCCTGGTTCATCCGGACGAGCACCTCAGTAGAGAAAGCCGAAAACTGACTGCCATGATATAGCGTGAGACTGGTCAACCACTCGATGACCTATAGGAATGTTAGAATTCCTCCGCCTTAACGAAGGGCCGTTTTCCCGGCCAGGCATGTACGCACCCCGAGATCGGGAGAGTGCGGAGCCACCAGGGGCTATCTAGTAGCCCCACTGTCAAACTCCTATGGCTAAGTGAAAGTGTTAAAGCATTATAGTCCGGTTGCCTCGTTCGCTGCGCTATCACCTCCTTAATAGGACCAAGACGTTGGGTTAAGTGTGAACACGCGTTTTCTGCGAACACCTCCGCATTATATGCGTGGGGGTGAAGCCGACGACTGCAATCTTTCAGGTTATACACATGTATACATAAACGGCCGCACAGGAGGCATCATACTACTTTCAGGCAAAAGTATAACACATACTTATAAAATTTCATAAAAACATTGTGTTTACAATGAGAATACATATCACTCAAACATAATATTCTTCGAGCACTGGGGCCTCTATCAAACGAGCACCCTCGAGAACCTCCTCGAAATAGTGCTCGGCAGCCTACTCGGCCTATGGCCAAACCCTGCGCTGCAACAGTGGTAGCGTCCATCTCTGCCCAGTATGCTTTAACACGGGCAAGGGCCATCCGCGAGCCTTCTATGCACGCTGACCTCTTCATCACATTAATGCGTGGCACTACACCAAGGACCTGCTGCACTAAGCTAAAATAGCTGTTCGGCTTTGGCTTTTCCGGCCATAGCTAATCCACGACAGACCTCATGGCAAGTCCGGACAACCTATTTAGTTCGGCCGATTCGGCTAGCTGATCAGTCAAAGGAAGCTGATGCTCTGGAACGTTGAATTGCGACCAGAACAGCTTGTCCACCCCACGATCTGTTTGACCTTGGAAGTATTTGGCCGCATCGGCAGCACTCGCTGCCAAGTCCATATATGCATCTGCCGAACTCCACAGTCGATCCAGAGGGGCATACCGTGGATCTCCGAACTTCCTCTGTAACATGAAGGGCTTCCCAGCCGCAATATCCCCGGCATCCCGCAGTTCCTCCTTCTTCGCTCTCATAGCAGAGCGGGTGTCTTTGTCCGCCATCGTGGCCTTCTCAAGGTCCGTTGCCTTCGCTTGGTTTTCTTTTTCAAGAAGCCGGCAATGGTCGGCAGTGTCTTTTAATTCTACGGCCATCTTGGCCATCTTCTCTTTGCTGTGGCCTTCTTGGCTTTCAACTCTTCGGCCGCCTTCAGAGCAACCGCATTACTAATCCTCGCTTGTTCCTTGGCTCGAGCAAGTTCTGCCTGCAAGGTTTCCACGGTGGCAGCTCCGTCTGTAGTCACAACATATTAAAGATACTGGCATCATGCTGCTCTTATTGTGTGACACTCACCAGAAAACATTACTTACCCTGTGATTCGTCAAGCCGCTTGTTAACAAGCTCGATGTCGGTGTCTACCGCATCCAGTTGCCGTTTTAATTCGGCAAACTCACTAGTCCGGCTAGCCACCGGAGCTTCCACCACCTGCACATAAAGGCAGTCTGGTTATTGCCTGGGACTATGATCCTTTGTTCGCCGCCGTTCTCGATGACAACCAGAGTCTCAGGGGCTACTATCTACATAGGGTACACCTAACATGTGCGGTACTATCACATATTATCTCACGTACCTCAAAGCCTGTCAGTAGACTCATAAAGGCTTCATGTAATCCGCTTTCAGCGGATGAAGTTCTTTCCATCACTGTACCCATCAGCGTATGGTGCTATTCTGAGATGGTCGCTCGCCCCAACAGCTCCCTCAGAACGTCCAACCGCATACCAGATGGTGCCGGACTCTTTTGTTCGCTCTCCTCTAGAGCCGGACGCTGGGGACTTCAGGGGTCTATGGGATTATCTTCTGGCCTCACCGGATCCGGAGAGGCCCTCTGTGACGACACTTCGGGGTCGCCCGCTTCTTGAGCGGAGGAGTCTGGGGGAGGCGTTTTTCTCTCCATCATCTCCGGAAGATCCCCCAAAGACGAGCTCAGCTGAGAAGGGCTAAGACCCGAACTATGCAATATATGCGGCGGTTATTTTCTCAGAAGAACGATAGTATACCTTCACTATTAAAGTATTTTTTGGAACACTTACGACTCATTGGAGGGCTGATCTGTAACACCCCAGATGCAATTTACCTAATATGTACTCCAACTCTTGCCATTTCCGGTGCTAAGTTATTTTATTTTCTCGGGTTCGGTTTTTGTCTCCGTGTGTTGTTGTTCTTGCCATGTCTAGCTTGTATAATGTGTATTCTTGATGGTGTATGCTTAGATTGTCATGCCTTGCTCTGTAGTGAGTGCATCGAGCTCGTAAACATGCCTACTTGATAACAGATTTGCATGCTCCAGTTTTTCACTAAGTCTGTGATCTGATTATGTTTTTGCCATGTTCACATGCTTGCAATTGTATTTTATGATCCCTTTTGGCTCAAGGTCACTAAGGGACTTTTGTTAAGCTCTTTGAGTATCTTCATGCCATGCTTTAATTTGCCATGTTAAGTTCCGGTAGCATATAGTTTTCATGCTCCAAAGTGTGCTACCTGATCTGAAATTCCAGGCTTGTGTTAATTTCACTAAGTCTGAAAACTGTTTACCAATTGCACTTTTGCCATGCTTGTTTGAACCTGTTAACGGATGAATTGGCCGTAGCTCAGTGTTCATCCTTTGTTAAGCTTCATGAATGGATCCCTGCCATGTATTTTGTTGCCATGATTGAGTGCTGTGGCATATTTAACTTGTTGGATTTAGATGCTACTTGCTGTTTATCGCAGACCGGTGCCATATTTGTTTCGCTTGCCATTTCCAAACCGTGCATCCGATTCCGGTGTTCTTTATATCAATTTCAACCGAAATCACCTCACCTTTCCAGTGGCACACTTGGATTTCCAAACTGAGGCCAGGTTCATTCATTCCTTGTCAAGTCTTGCATATGCATCACATACCGCATCCCGCATAGCATACCATGTTTGCATCATGTTGTTTGAGCTTTGCACGTGGTTGATTGTGTCTTTTTTCCTTGTTTGTCTTGTTTGGGTAGAGCCGGGAGATGAGTTCGCTAACGAGGAGCCTGTTGAGTTTGCTTTCGAGGATCCAGTCAACTCTGACAACTTTGCAGGCAAGATGATCATACCCTCGAAATCACTTCTATCTTTGCTTTGCTAGATGCTCGCTCTTTTGCTATGCCTATGCTACGATGCCTACCACTTTCTTATCGTGCCTCCCAAATTTCCATGTCAAACCTCTAACCCACCATGTCCTAGCAAACCGTTGATTGGCTATGTTACCGCTTTGCTCAGCCCCTCTTATAGTGTTGCTAGTTGCAGGTGAAGATTGGAGATCGTTCCTTGTTGGAACATTATTTTCTTACTGGGATATCATTATATTATCTTGTTATCTTAATGCATCTATATACTTGGTAAAGGGTGGAAGGCTCGGTCTCTTGCCTAGTGTTTTGTTCCACTCTTACCGCCCTAGTTTCCGTCATATCAGTGTTATGTTCTCGGATTTTGCGTTCCTTACGCGGTTGGGTGATAATGGGAACCCCTTGACAGTTCGCCTTGAATAAAACTCTTCCAGAGAGAGATACACCTTGTTTTACCATTTGCCACCTAGCCTCTTTTTCCCTTGGGTTTTCGGAGCCCGAGGGTCATCTTATTTAAACCCCCCGGGCCAGTGCTCCTCTGAGTGTTGGTCCAAACTAGAGTCCTGTGCAGCACCCCCTCGGGGAAACTCGAGGTTTGGTTTTAGTTGTATGGAGAGCTCATCTGAGTGTGCCCTGAGAATGAGATATGTGCAGCTCCTATCGGGATTTGTCGGCACATTCGGGCGGTGTTGCTGGATTTGTTTTAACTTGTCGGAGTTGTCTTGTAATACCCGAAATGTCTTGTAGAACCGGGGATCGGAATGTCTCGGGAGAAGGTATATCCTTCGTTGACCGTGAGAGCTTGTCATGGGCTAAGTTGGGACTCCCCTGCAGGGATTTGAACTTTGAAAGCCGTGCCCGCGGTTATGGGCAGATGGGAATTTGTTAATGTCCGGTTGTAGATAACTTGAACCTTAACTTAATTAAAATGAATCAACTTTGTGTGTTACCGTGATGGTCTCTTCTCGGCGGAGTCCGGGAAGTGAACACGGTGTTGGAGTAATGTTTGACGTAGTTGGTTCTCTAGTTCTTCGTTCGTGCCTTGCCTTCTCTTCTCGCTCTCTTTTGCGAACAGGTTAGCCACCATATATGCTAGTCGCTTGCTGCAGCTCCACATATTTACCTTGCCTTTCCTATAAGCTTAAATAGTCTTGATCGCGAGGGTGCGAGATTGTTGAGTCCCCGTGGCTCACAGATTATTTCCAAACCAGATGCAGGGCCCGATGACTCCGTTCCAGATGATGCGCTTGAGCTCAAGTGGGAGTTCGACGAAGACTCACGCCGTTACTATGTGTCTTTCCCTGACGATCAGTAGTGGTGCCCAGTTGGGGCGATCGGGACCGTGTCGCATGTTGGTTTGATCTTTTATTTTGGTACCGTAGTCGGACCATGATTGTATTGGTTGATGTAATGCTATTTATGTACTTTGTGTGACGTGGCGAGTGTAAGCCAACTATGTACCTTTCCCCTTATTATGTATTACATGGGTTGTTGTGAAGATTACCTTACTTGCGACATTGCTTTCAATGCGGTTATGCCTCTAAGTCATGCTTCGACACGTAGGAGATATAGCCGCATCGAGGGCGTTACAAGTTGGTAATCAGAGCCTTCCCCGACCTTAGGAGCCCCATTGCTTGATCGAATTAGCAGCCGTTGTTGAGTCTAGAAAAATGTTTTGAGTCATTTAGGAATTATATATCAGAGAGTTTAGGAATTCTTTTTACTCCCTAGTCCCTTCATCGCTTTGGTAAGGCATCTTGACGTAGAGTTTTGACTCTTCTCTTCTCAAATTTCACTAAAATTTTTTTAGGATCACGCGGGTATCTTGGAATCGTTCCGATGGATTTGTGACGAGAACATTGTTCTTGGTGCCTCCTGTCATTTAGGGGTTGTGGCAGTGTCCCGGGGAGTTGAGCTCCGAGGTGTTGTCATCACAATTTTATCGTTGAAGTTCTGGAATACCTGAGTTTAGTTTGCCGACATCGAAAATCTCTTTTATGCAGTTGTTGGTGAGATAACCTCGACGCCACCCAGTACTGGGGCGGGAGTTCGGGAGTATTGCCATAACTCGTATAACGGATGCTTTTCGAAGGTTGAGGTAGACAATTTCCGAAGTTTTTCTCGGTTATGTGTTGAAGGATGGATACAGCTGGATGTAGGATTTGCTAGATTTGGGTGAGGTATTATGCTTCCCCTGTATCCCCAACACCTGATTGCATAACCGGAAAGGTTCGGGAGTTTCATATGTGGGAATTCTTGTAGCTCTAGTTCTTCTTCCACGGATATTTGGTTTGAGATTGGGTGATCTTTACCGAGTATTCGTTCTTGTTCCGTACCTTGTTGATTTATTCCTCTACCTAAATTCTAAGTGGCTTCTCACTTTATGGATATGTGACCATTTCAATTGGAATGCATTCGTTCATTTTGTTCGGATGTGAAGGCTATATGTTGCAATTTCTATCCGTTGGATTCAGCTTCAATATTTTGTTAATCAATGTGCTAACGGATGTCACCCTCTTCAGGATGGCTCCCGCTAAGAGCAGCAATCAGAATCAGAATCAGGATCCGCCACCACCACCTCCACCTCCGGAGGCATGGCAAGCTGTGATGGCCGCTACCAATGCAAACACGCAGTTGATCATGCAAATTCTTCAAGAGCGCAATCAAGCGAACCAAGGAAACCAAGGCAACAATCAGAATCACTTTGCTACACTCAACTAGTTCCTTGCTAACCATCCAAAGACCTTTAGCAATTGTGTTGAGGCAACTGATGCTGACGATTGGCTTGTGGACTTGTGCAAGCATTTCGAGTGCAGTAACGTCAGGCCTGAGGAATTTGTCAAGTTCGCTTCCTTCCAACTCAAAGACCAAGCTGCAGAATGATTCCAGCAGTACAAAGATTCCAGAGGAGGCCGTGTGATTACCTGGGATGAATTCCGTCAAGACTTCAAAGCTCATCATATTCCTTAGAGCGTGGTTGAAAGCAAGCGTGAGGAATTCCGCAACCTGAAGCAAGGCTCTATGTCTGTCTATGACTACAACAAGTTGTTTCAGAAGCTCGCCTGCTTTGCTAAGCAGGACGTCCCTGACGAGAAGAGCATGATATACCAGTTCAGGGGTGGTCTCAGAGAAGAAATCCAGCTAGCTCTCGTTCTCTTTGAGCCCAAGAGGTACGATGAGTTCTACAACATGGCATTGAAGCAAGAGGCCGCTGAACTGAAGTGTGATGCTTCCAAGAAGCGAGTCAGAGACGCTACTCCTTCTTCCTCTACTCAAGTGGCCAAGCAGCAGAAGTATTGGCTTCCTCCTCCTCCGTTCCATCAGCCGTTTCAACAGAAGAGCAATGGTGGTAGTGGATCTTCCCACCCACCCAACCCTGGCTTTCAGAACATGACTTCGTCTCAAGCTCCAAGATCGAGTGCTCCGTATCACCGTTCGCTTTCAGAGGTCACGTGCAACAAGTGCCAACAGAAGGGTCACTATGCCAACAAATGCTTCAATCAGAGGCGTCTCCCTCCTCCTCCTCCTGTGAGATCGGCAAGTACAGCTGTGGTCAAGCATAACCCCAAGTACGCCAAGGTCAACATGGTGAATGCAGCTCAGGCAGAGGACTCGTCAGATGTCATCATGGGCAACCTTCCTGTTAATGATGTTCCTACAAAAGTACTTTTTGACACTAGTGCATCGCATTGTTTCATTTCCAAACCTTTTGCATCAAAGTATGAGTGCGATTATCAGTATCTGCAAAATTCTTTGCAAATCGTGTCACCGAGCAAGCAAATGACAGCTAATTTCTGCCTCCCGGATATTACTATCACGTTGGGCGACTACAAATTTCTAGCTTCTCCTATTGTTCTGGGCGACTCGGATATTGATCTTATTCTCGGAATGGATTGGCTTTCTAAGCACAAGGCGCATCTTGATTGTGCAGCCAGGCAGATTCAATTGACTCATTCGTCTGAGGATGTAATTGTCTTTGACGCTCGTGATGATACCATCCGTCTGTTTTCTCTCAATGAGAAGGGTGAACTGGATGCCATCTCGCAAATTCCAGTCGTTTGCGAATATCAAGACGTCTTTCCAGAAGAGCTTCCAGGAATGCCTCCGCACCGGCCAGTTGAATTCGTCATCGATCTTGAGCCTGGCACGGAACCTGTTTGCAAGTCCTTACAAGCTCGGACCTGAAGAGTTGAAGGAGCTGAAGAAGCAACTCGATATTCAAGAGCGAATGGGTCTCATCCGACCTAGTTCTTCTCCGTGGGGTTGTGGAGTTCTTTTTGTGAAGAAGAAGGATGGAACGGACCGACTTTGTGTTGACTACCGTCCATTGAACAAGAAGACTATGAAGAACAAGTACCCACTTCCCAACATCAACGAGCTGTTCGAACAACTCAAAGGTGCCCAAGTATTCTCCAAGCTTGATCTCCGTATGGGTTATCACCAGATTCGAAGCCGTGAGCAAGATATTCCCAAGACGGCTTTCAGAACAAGCTATGGTTCATATGAATACACTGTCATGTCTTTTGGCCTCGTCAACGCTCCTCCGACTTTCTCTCGCATGATGAACTTCATCTTCAACGCCTACACAAATGACTTCGTTTTGGTCTATCTCGACGACATTCTGGTCTTTTCGAAGAACAAGGAAGATCATGCCAAGCACTTGCGTTTGGTGCTCGATAAGCTCAGGGAACATCAGTTCTACGCCAAGTTCTCAAAGTGCGAGTTTTGGCTCGATGAGGTTCTTTATCTTGGGCATATCATCTCTGCCAAGGGCATTGCGGT
>NC_053026.1:455116145-455130945 GCF_003073215.2 Triticum urartu | reverse complement strand
CAACAGGTTATTTAGTACAAAAGTTAATTATAAGTAAGTCGGTAACGGTAGCAAAAGTAACAGTAGCAGTTTTGTAGTGATTGTAATAGTGGCAACAGAAAAGTAAATAAGCAAAGATCAATAGGTCCAAAGCTCGTAGGCAATGGATCAGTGATGGATAATTATGTCGGATGTGATTCCTCATGCAATAGTTATAACATAGGGTGACACAGAACTAGCTCCAGTTCATCAATGTAATGTAGGCATGTATTCCGAATATAGTCATACATGCTTATGGAAAAGAACTTGCATAAAATCTTTTGTCCTACCCTCCCGTGGCAGCGGGGTCCTATTGGAAACTAAGGGATATTAAGGCCTCCTTTTAATAGAGTACCGGACCAAAGCATGAACACTTTGTGAATACATGAACTCCTAAAACTACGGTCATCACCGGTAAGTATCCAATTATTGTCACTTCGGGGTTAATGGATCATAACACATAATAGGTGACTATAGACTTGCAAGATAGGGTCAAGAACTCATATATATTCATGAAAACATAATAGGTTCAGATCTGAAATCATGGCACTCGGACCCTAGTGACAAGCATTAAGCATAGCAAAATCATAGCAACATCGATCTTAGAACATAATGGATACTAGGGATCAAACCCTAACAAAACTAACTCGATTACATGATAAATCTCATCCAACCCATCACCGTCCAGCAAGCCTACGATGGAATTACTCACGCACGACGGTGAGTATCATGAAATAGGTGATGGAGGAAGGTTGATGATGACGATGGCAACGGATTCCCCTCTCCGGAGCCCTGAACGGACTCCAGATCAGGGCTTGGCGGCGGCTCCGTATCGTAAAACGTGATGAATCCTTCTCCCTTATTTTTTCTCCCCGAACATGAATTTATGTAGTTAGAGTTGAGGTCGGTGGAGCATCAGGGGTCCCACGAGGCAGGGGGCGCGCCCAGGGGGTAGGCGCGCCCCCACCCTCGTGGACAGGGTGTGGGCCCCGTGCCTTGATTCTTTCGCCAGTATTTTTTATATATTCCAAAAATATTCTCTGTTGATTTATAGGTCATTACGAGAACTTCTATTTCTGCACAAAAATAACACCATGGCAATTCTGCTGAAAACAACGTCAGTCCGGGTTAGTTCCATTCAAATCATGCAAGTTAGAGTCTAAAACAAGGGCAAAAGTGTTTGGAAAAGTAGATACGATGGAGACGTATCACGGTGCTCTTTGCAAACTGCCAAGAAGTTCTCGTGCATATAGAACGGGTCCGCGACGCAGATATATTTGATGTTCTCGACCCTGATGAAGTAGTTCAGATACAACGCATACATGCGGATGAACTGGAAATCCAGGTTGGTCATGTGGAACATGTCATAGATGTAGTCAAATCGCAGGATGAACTTATTCGCGGGCCATCTCTCGACGTACAACTTCCCACCCGGCACGTGATCCATGTAAAGCGGGTATCCTGGTTTTTCCGCGACCAGAAGGCTTTTCTCTCTGGACAGCACATCTTCATGCAGTCTCCTTAGATCATTGTTCAGTAGGTGTTGTAGCACTTCGGCAGGTAGGATCGGCTCACCGGCGACATGTAAGCGCTTCGCACCTTGGACAGGTATTCTGTCTACTACCCGGGGCTTCAGAGGCGGTTGGCTGCTTGAAGCAGCTCTGGCGCCTTTAGGGCCTTTCTTGTCCGGTCTCCTCCTTTGCTTCTTGGTGGGTGGCGGTAGTGAGCCCACCATACCTTCCCTAACCACCACCCCCAGTGTCGTCGGGCTAATCAGTGGACGGGCCTCGGGGGGTTGTTGGGTACAGGCGGCATCTGGAGGCGTCTCCTGCGTGGATCGCTTGAAGAGAGACTTTTTGCATTCCGCCTTATGACGTTCCGGCTCCAGCAAACCAGGCAGCATCAAGTCATCATCTCCACGCTCATAGCCTGAGTCTTCGCCGTCCTGAGCCATCAATCCTCCATCATAATAGGCGGTATTAAAATACTTGTCTGGGTCATCATCATCATCCTCCATGTCATCATCAACATTTGCTTCTTTAACAGCGGGGGCTACATCATCTGGCACTAATGGAGGCTCTCCCTTGTGTCGTCCGCTATCACTCGCCACGACAGGTGTAGGTAATGTGGTAGGTGGGGTGGTGGTAGGTGGGAAGGTGGCATTGGCGTGATACTGGACGCCTCGAGACGAAGAAGAGGCTTCGGCCAAGGCAAGAACCAGCTCTTGCATGCGGCAATCATCTTAGGGGTCTCGTTATCATCGACTGGTACCGGAGGAGGCAAATCCTCGAGGCCCGCTAAGACACTGGCCACGTTAACCTTGAAGACGACATCGGGCATCTCTCGGTTGTGGAACATGCGGTCCTTCAGCTTCACGATCGTTGCCTTTCCCACGACCACCTTCTGGCCCTTGATGTCATAGAGTAGGGTGCACGGGTGTCATCGGCCTACCAAGGAGACATGTCTACGACATCAAACATCCGAAAGGCAACTGAAACGGAAGACTATAGACATGCTGGTGAAAAGGGTATGACGCGTAATTACCGTGAGGGCGTCGAGCCCAGCCAGCGATGAAGGCCCACCGAGCATGCAAGAGACGAAGGTCGGGCTGCTATGAATAGGAGCGTGACCTTTTGCGGTTTCTTGAGAATGTGTTGGTGCTGTGGTGTTCGCCGAATTGCTCCCGACAAAGCTAGGAATGGGAAAGTCCTCTGGTCGTGCATTTGGATTGTTCTTTGTGAAATTGAAAAGTGCCGGAATCAACCTGACCACCGCGTCAGTGACCGCTGCATCGACGGCCCCGAGCAACTCTTCTTTGGTCTCAGCTTTGGTCTTATTGACCAAAACCGTGACCTTCTCATCGATGCTTTGCTGAGTGACGACCGACCGTCTCTTCCTTTTTTCCTCTGGCTCCTCGTGGTAGCACGTCTTCCACGAGGCGCCATCTCCGACGTCGTGCACACGTCCATAGGACGGCGGCTAGTCCACCGGGACCTTTTCAAGTATGTTAAGGGCCCGGTTGAATGGGGTGTCCCACTTGGGCCTCGCCAACGACTGTGACGACTCGTCGCTTTCGGCTACCTTTTGGTGCTGCTCTCTTAGCAAAAGGAACGTGGATGGTTTACTAATGTGACAAAACTTGCAGTCGAATTGATTGGAAGCTAATATGATAATGAGGTAATATAATAATTACCAGAAGTCTCATGAACTCCCTCGAGTTTGGATCCATGTAAAAGATCTTGAGTTTGTCCCACTTGTATCAGGCCTTGATACAGTCATGCTTCAGAGGGTCGGTGAACTCCGCCAAGGGGTCTGGGTTTCCGTGACTTTCACGTTCGGCGTCCTCCTTGGCCCATTCGTGCCTCTTCCCCTCGTAACCACGGCTTCCGAGGTGGTGAGGAGGCGTGTTCCTGGCCTGGAGCGCCTTCATTTTCTCCGACTTTGCCTTGACACTTTCTTTACAGCAATTGATACGTCCATTTTGCATCATGTTTTTATATCAATATGGGTTGTTATTACACATTATGTCACAATACTTATGCCTATTCTCTCTTATTTTACAAGGTTTACATAAAGAGGGAGAATGCCGGCAGCTGGGATTCTGGCTGGAAAAGGAGAAAATATTAGAGACCTATTCTGCACAGCTCCAAAAGTCCTAAAACTTCACGGATGATGTTTTCCAAATATATAAAAAACATTGAGCGCAAGAACTTCACCAGGGGGCCACACCCTGTCCACGAGGGTGGGGGGCGCGCCCCCTACCTCGTGGCCCCCCTGGTGGCCCTCCGGTGACCATCTTCTGCTATATGGACTCTTTCTATGGGAAAAATCATAAGCCATCTTCTCGGACGAACCTCCGCCACCACGAGGGGGAACCTTGGCGGAGCCAATCTAGGGTTCTGGCGGGGCTGTTCTGCCGAGGAAACTTCCCTCCCGGAGGGGGAAATCATCGCCATTGTCATCACCAACGCTCCTCTCATCGGGAGAGGGCAATCTCCATCAACATCTTCATCAGCACCATCTCATCTCAAAACCTTAGTTCATCTCTTGTATCCAATTCTTGTCTCCAAGTCCAGGATTGGTGCTAGTAGGTTGCTAGTAGTGTTAATTACTCCTTGTAGTTGATGCTAGTTGGTTTAATTGGTGGAAGATCATATGTTCAGATCCTATATGCACATTAATACCCCTCTGATTATGAACATGTTTATGCTTTGTGAGTAGTTACTTTGTTCCTGAGGACATGGGAGAAGTCTTGCTATTAGTAGTCATGTGAATTTGGTATTCGTTCATATTTTGATGAGATGTATGTTGTCTAGCCTCCTAGTGGTGTTATGTGAACGTCGACTACATGAACACTTCACCATTATTTGGGCCTAGAGGAAGGCATTGGGAAGTAATAAGTAGATGATGGGTTGCTAGAGTGACACAAGCTTAAACCCTAGTTTATGCGTTGCTTCATAAGGGGCTGATTTGGATCCATATGTTTCATGCTATGGTTAGGTTTACCTTAATACTTTTGTTGTAGTTGCGATGCTTGCAATAGAGGTTAATCATAAGTGGGATGCTTGTCCAAGTAAGGGCAACACCCAAGCACCGGCCACCCACATACCAAATTATCAAAGTACTGAATGCGAATCATATGAACGTGATGAAAACTAGCTTGACGATATTCTCATGTGTCCTCGGGAGCGTTTTACATCATATAAGAGTTTGCCCAGGCTTGTCCTTTGCTACAAAAAGGATTGGGCCACCTCGCTGCACCTTATTTACTTTTGTTAATTGTTGCTCGTTACAAATTATCTTATCACAAAACTATCTGTTACCACTTATTTCAGTACTTGCAAAGAATACCTTGCTGGAAACCACTTATCGTTTCCTTCTGCTCCTCGTTGGGTTCGACACTCTTACTTATCGAAAGGACTACGATAGATCCCCTATACTTGTGGGTCTTCAAGACTCTTTTCTGGTGCCGTTGCCGGGGAGTGAAGCGCCTTTGGTAGGTGGAATTTGGTAAGGAAAAATTTATATAGTGTGCTGAAATTTACTGTCACTTGTTACTATGGAAAGTAATCCTCTGAGGGGCTTGTTCGGGGTATCTTCACCCCGACCAGTAGAGCAAAGAGTTGCTCCTCAACCTACTAAACCTACTGAAAATGAAAATGCTTGCTTTGAAATTCCTTTGGGTATGGTAGAAAAACTGCTAGCTAATCCTTTTTTAGGAGATGGAACAAAACATCCTGATGAGCATCTAATATATGTGGATGAAGTTTGTGGATTATTTAAGCTTGCAGGTGTACCCGGAGATGTTGTTAAGAAGAAGGTCTTCCCTTTATCTTTGAGGGGAGATGCATCGACATGGTATAGGCTATGTGATGATATGGAGTCTTGGAACTACAAACGATTGAACTTGGAATTTCATCAAAAGTTTTATCCTATGCATCTTCTTCATCGTGATTGCAATTATATATATAATTTTTGGCCTCGCGAAGGAGAAAGCATCGCTCAAGCTTGGGGGAGGCTTAAATCAATGTTATATTCATGCCCCAATCATGAGCTCTCAAGAGAAATGGTTATTCAAAAATTTTATGCTTGGCTTTCTGGTAACAATCGCACCATGCTTGATACTTCTTATGCTGGCTCTTTTATGATGAAGACTATTGAATTCAAATGGGATTTATTGGAAAGAATTAAACGCAACTCTGAAGATTGGGACCTTGACAATGGTAAGGAGTCAGGTATGACACCTAGTTTTGATTGTGTTAAATCTTTTATGGATACCGATATTTTTCGTAAATTTAGCACTAAATATGGACTTGACTCTGAGATAGTAGCTTCTTTCTGTGAATCTTTTGCTGCCTATGTTGATCTCCCCAAGGAGAAGTGGTTTAAATATCATCCTCCCATAGAAGTAAAAGTAGTTGCACCTATTAAAGTTGAAGAAAAGACTATTACTTATAATGATCATATTGTTCCTACTTCTTATGTTGAGAAACCGCCTTTCCCTGTTAGGATAAAGGATCATGCTAAAGCTTCAACTGTGGTTCGTAAAAGCAATATTAAAACATATACACCTCCTGAGCAAGTTAAAGTTGAACACAATATTGCTATTGTTAAAGATCTCTTGTCTGATAATATAGATGGGCATGTTATTTATTTCTGTAATGAAACTGCTAGAATTGCTACACCCTGTGATACAAATAAACCTAGACCTGTGGTAGGCATGCATGTTATTTCTATTAAAATAGGAGATCATTGCTATCATGGCTTATGTGATATGGGTTCTAGTGCTAGTGCAATACCTATTGACTTATACAAAGAAATTATGCATGACATTGCACCTATTGAGTTAGAAGAAATTGATGTCACAATTAAACTTGCCAATAGAGATACTATTTCACCAATGGGAATTGTTAGAGATGTTGAAGTCTTGTGTGGGAAAACTAAATATCCTGCTGATTTTCTTGTTCTTGGTTCCCCACGAGATAGTTTTTGTCCCATTATATTTGGTAGACCCTTCTTAAATACTGTTAATGCTACCATAGATTGCAAAAGGGATGTTGTTACTGTCGGTTTAGATGATATCACTCATGAATTTAAGTTTTCTAAATTTCATAGACAATACCGTGAAGAAGAATTACCTAGTAAGGATGAAATTATTGGTCTTGCTTCTATTGCCGTACCTCCTAGTGATCCTTTAGAACAATATTTGCTAGACCATGAAAATGATATGTTTATGAATGAAAGAAGGGAATTAGATGAAGTATTCTTTAAACAGGAACAATAAGAATTTTTGTTAAATGGACAACTTTAGGATCCCCTAGGAGGAGGTGGGTTCCCACTAGGGCACAAACTCGAATTTGGCAATGGACTATGAGAATTTATACGGATAGAACTACTCTTTTTCTATATAGTACAATAATAATCACGATTGGAAAGTCTTGTACTTCTTCTCTCTAATAATTTTTGAGACTTCTTCTTAGCACGACGATAACCCATATGAGAACTACTAGAATTCCCGTAATCAGGGTGAGATACAGTTGTATTTTAATTAAACCTTCTTCTACGATTTGGTCAAGCACTAGTAGTTGCGGCAGACTTAGGATTTTACTTTCTTCACCATTCTTTCCTCTATGATTTCGAGGAACTCCGTCCATATTAAATAGGGCAACGACTATCATTCACCCATTCAGGACAGGTAACACAGGGATTCTTCCCCCTATAATGACAACAAGGATTACTATTTCTACTTAACTAGGGAGTTTCTTAATAATGACCAATATCCTACCATTAACTAAAGGCGTTTAATTTATTCCGATGATTTTTTCTAGTAATGGGGAATGGAAAATAGCTAGTTTACGATCTTTGATTATCCAAACATACACATTTTTGCTTTCTAGATGGTTATTCTGGTTTCTCTCGGATACCTGTGTCAGCCAAAGATAAATCAAAGACTACTTTTACATGCCCTTTTGGTACTTTTGCTTATAGACGTATGCCTTTTGGTTTATGTAATGCGCCTGCTACCTTTCAAAGATGCATGATGGCTATATTCTCTAACTTTTGTGAAAAGAACTGTGAGGTTTTCATGGACAACTTTTCTGTCTATGGATCTTCTTTTGATGATTGCTTGAGCAACCTTGATCGAGTTTTGCAGAGATGTGAAGAAACTAATCTTGTCTTGAATTGGGAAAAGTGCCACTTTATGGTTAATGAAGGTATTGTCTTGGGACATAAAGCTTCTGAAAGAGGTATTGAAGTTGATAAAGCCAAGGTTGATGCTATTGAAAAGATGCCATGTCCCAAGGACATCAAAGGTATAAGAAGTTTCCTCGGTCATGCCGGTTTTTATAGGAGGTTCATTAAGGACTTCTCAAAAATCTCTCGGCCTCTGACTAATTTATTACAAAAAGATATACCATTTGTCTTTGATGATGATTGTGTAGAAGCATTTGAAATACTTAAGAAAGCATTGATCTCTACACCTATTGTTCAGCCACCTGATTGGAATTTACCCTTTGAAATTATGTGTGATGCTAGTGATTATGCTGTAGGTGTTATTCTAGGACAAAGAGTTGATAAGAAACTAAATGTTATTCAATATGCTAGTAAAACTCTAGACAATGCTCAAAGAAATTATGCTACTACTGAAAAAGAATTCTTAGCAGTTGTATTTGCCTGTGATAAGTTTAGACCTTATATTGTTGATTCTAAAGTAACTATTCACACTGATCATGCTGCTATTAAATATCTTATGGAGAAGAAAGATGCTAAACCTAGACTTATTAGATGGGTTCTCTTGCTACAAGAATTTGATTTACATATTGTTGATAGAAAAGGAGCCGAGAACCCCGTTGCAGACAACTTGTCTAGGTTAGAAAATGTGCTTGATGACCCACTACCTATTGATGATAGCTTTCCTGATGAGCAATTAAATGTCATAAATGCTTCTCATACTACTCCATGGTATGCTGATTATGCTAATTACATTGTTGCTAAGTTTATACCACCTAGTTTCACATACCAGCAAAAGAAAAAGTTCTTCTATGATTTGAGGCATTACTTTTGGGATGACCCACATCTTTATAAAGAAGGAGTAGATGGTGTTATTAGACGTTGTGTACCTGAGCATGAACAGGAACAGATCCTATGCAAGTGTCACTCCGAAGCTTATGGAGGGCACCATGCTGGAGATAGAACCGCACATAAGGTACTACAGTCTGGTTTTTATTGGCCTACTCTCTTCAAGGATGCCCGTAAGTTTGTCTTATCTTGTGATGAATGTCAAGAATTGGTAATATTAGTAGACGTCAAGAAATGCCTATGAAGTATTCACTTGTTATCGAACCATTTGATGTTTGGGGCTTTGACTATATGGGACCTTTTCCTTCCTCTAATTGTTATACACATATTCTAGTTGATGTTGATTACGTTACTAAGTGGGTAGAAGCTATTCCTACTAGTAGTGTTGATCATAACACTTCTATTAAAATGCTTAAAAAAGTTATCTTTCCAAGGTTTGGAGTCCCTAGATATTTAATGACTGATGGTGGTTCACATTTTATCCATGGTGCTTTCCGTAAAATGCTTGCTAAATATGATGTTAATCATAGAATTGCATCCCCTTATCACCCTCAGTCTAGTGGTCAAGTAGAATTGAGTAATAGAGAACTCAAATTAATTTTGCAAAAGACTGTTAATAGGTCTAGAAAGAATTGGTCCAAAAAACTTGATGATGCACTATGGGCCTATAGAACTGCATATAAAAATCATATGGGTATGTCTCCGTATAAAATGGTCTATGGAAAAGCATGTCACTTACCTCTCGAACTAGAACACAAGGCTTATTGGGCTATTAAAGAACTAATTATGATTTTAAACTTGCGGTGAAAAGAGGTTATTTGATATTAGCTCACTTGATGAATGGAGAACCCAAGCTTACGAAAATGCCAAGTTGTTTAAAGAAAAAGTTAAAAGATGGCATGACAAAAGGATACAAAAGCGTGAGTTTAATGTAGGTGATTATGTATTGCTATACAACTCTCGTTTAAGATTTTTTGCAGGAAAACTTCTCTCTAAATGGGAAGGTCCTTACGTTATCGAGGAGGTCTACCGTTCCGGTGCCATAAAAATCAACAACTTCGAAGGCACAAATCCGAAGGTGGTGAATGGTCAAAGAATCAAACACTATATCTCAGGTAATCCCATAAATGTTGAAACCAATGTTATTGAAACCGTAACCCCGAGGAATACATAAAGGACACTTTCCGGAACATTTTCAGACTCCGAAAAGGAATAGGTATGTGGTACGGTAAGTAAACCGACTCCAAAACAGTTTTTAAGGCAATATTTCTCCGTTTTGGAATATTTAGAAAAATAGAAAAATAAGCAGCAGTCCGAAAGGACACGAGGGCTCCACGAGGGTGGAGGGCGCGCCCTACCCCCCTGGGCGCGCCCCCTACCTCGTGGGCACCTCGTGTGCTCTCCGACTCCGTTTTCTTACAGAACACGTATTTTGGTCGGTAAAAATTCATTATATAACCTCCCGGGGGTTTTGACTCCCGTATCACGCAAAAATCTCCTTCTTTGTTTCGAGCTTTTTCTGACAGATCTAGATTATCATGACGTCTCCAAGTGCTCCCAAGGACAAGTTCTTCGAGAAGGTCATCAACCCTTACCTCGCGGAGGTGCAGCGACACCCTCAAACCATTGAGATGCGTGATGGGTTGCTGCACATCCGTGATGCTGAGGGACCGAAGGGGAACGGAAGCGTGGAGACGAGGCTCGAAGCAATGGAGCAACAAGTTTTCAAGTGTCAGGGGATGGTGGAGCGTGGACTCAACTCCAACTACATGATGATCGCAGATTTCACCAACAAACACAAGCTGGATGCCGACAACATCGGGGAGACCATCTTCAAGCTTCACAGAAAATCGAGCACCTTCAAGCTCAGATCTATGACCTGCAAAACCAAAACTGTGAGTATGAATATAGATTCAAAAGGATGAGTTTGGCTGCAGATTTGAGGATCCCGGAGACTCGGTCATCCTTCTATGATGGTGAGCCTATGCCTTGGAAGAAGGACGACAAGCCTACGCCATCAACAAAATCACCACCGTCTCCTCCAACAAAGAAGAATTGAGTATCTGGTATGGGCACTCCACTTGGCAACTGCCAAGCTTGGGGGAGTGCCCCGGTATCGTATCACCATCACTTTTATCTTTACCGTTTTTCTTAGTTCGATCCTTTTGGTAATATCTTGATCTAGTAGAATAAAAGTTCTTAGTATGATCTAGTTGTGAGTTTTGCTTTATTATCCTTCTATGTAATCGAGTCCGTGAGCTATATAATAAAGATTAGTGTTGAGTCAAGGGCTTGATTATTTTTGCCATGATCCTAAGTGAATAAAAGAAAAGAGAAAGAAATAAAAAGAAACAAAGAGATCATGTGACTCTTATGGAGAGTAATGAGCTCACATAGAAAGAGTATGATGAATAAAAGTTATTGAGGGTTGACAAACATAGTTTTGGTCATCGTTGCAATTAATAGGAAGTAATAAAGAAAGAGAGGTCTTCACATATAAATATACTATCTTGGACATCTTTTATGATTGTGAGCACTCATTAAAATATGACATGCTAAAGAGTTGACATTGGACAAGGAAGACAACGTAATGGGTTATGTTTTCTTACATCTGAGATAAATTATATTGTCTTGGATCCTCCAACATGTTGAGCTTGCCTTTCTCCCTCATGCTAGCCAAATTCATTGCACCAAGTAGAGATACTACTTGTGCTTCCAAATACCCTTAAACCAGTTTTGCCATGAGAGTCCACCATACCTACCTATGGATTGAGTAAGATCCATCAAGTAAGTTGTCATCGGTGCAAGCAATAAAAATTGCTCTCTAAATATGTATGATTGATTGTAGAAATAAGCTTTATACAATCGTGTGATATGGAAGTAATAAAAGCGACAGACTGCATAATAAAGGTCCATATCACAAGTGGCAATATAAAGTGACATTCTTTCGCATTAGGATTTTGTGCATCCAACCATAAAAGCGCATGACAACCTCTGCTTCCCTCTGCGAAGGGCCTATCTTTTACTTTTATCTCCTACATTGCATAAGAGTCATGGTGATCTTCACCCTTCCTTTTTACATTTTATCCTTTGGCAAGCACAATATTTGGAAAGATCCTGGTATATATGGCTAATTGGATGTGAGTTTTCATGAACTATTACTGTTGACATTACCCTTGAGGTAAAACGTTGGGAGGCAAAACTATAAGCCCCTATCTTTCTCTGTGTCCGATTAAAACTCCATACCCATAAGTATTGCGTGAGTGTCAGCAATTGTGAAAGACTATATGATAGTTGAGTATGTGGACTTGCTGAAAAGCTCTTATACATTGACTCTTTCCTATGTTATGATAAATTGCAATTGCTTCAATGACTGAGATTATAGTTTGTTAGTTTTCAATGAAGTTTACGATTCATACTTGATATTGTGATTGAATTATTACTCTAGCATAAGATATCATATGACAAGAATTATATAAGTTGCTGCTCTAAGAATGATCATGATGCCCTCATGTCCGTATTTTATTTTTATCGACACCTTCATCTCTAAACATGTGGACATATTTTTCGATTTCGGCTTTTCGCTTGAGGACAAGCGAGGTCTAAGCTTGGGGGAGTTGATACGTCCATTTTGCATCATGCTTTTATATCAATATTTATTGCATTATGGGCTGTTATTACACATTATGTCACAATACTTATGCCTATTCTCTCTTATTTTACAAGGTTTACATAAAGAGGGAGAATGCCGGCAGCTGGGATTCTGGCTGGAAAAGGAGCAAATATTAGAGACCTATTCTGCACAGCTCCAAAAGTCCTGAAACTTCACGGATGATGTTCCAAATATATAAAAACTGAGAGCGCAAGAACTTCACCAGGGGGGCCACACCCTGCCCACGAGGGTGGGGGCGCGCCCTACCCCCTGGGCGCGCCCCCTACCTCGTGGGCCCCCTGGTGGCCCTCCGGTGACCATCTTCTGCTATATGGACTCTTTCGATGGGAAAAAATCATAAGCCATCTTCTCGGACGAAACTCCGCCGCCACGAGGCGGAACCTTGGCGGAGCCAATCTAGGGTTCTGGCGGGGCTGTTCTGCCGGGGAAACTTCCCTCCCGGAGGGGGAAATCATCGCCATCGTCATCACCAATGCTCCTCTCATCGGGAGAGGGCAATCTCCATCAACATCTTCATCAGCACCATCTCATCTCAAAACCCTAGTTCATCTCTTGTATCCAATTCTTGTCTCCAAGTCCGGGATTGGTGCTAGTAGGTTGCTAGTAGTGTTAATTACTCCTTGTAGTTGATGCTAGTTGGTTTAATTGGTGGAAGATCATATGTTCAGATCCTATATGCATATTAATATCCCTCTGATTATGAACATGTTTATGCTTTGTGAGTAGTTACTTTTGTTCCTGAGGACATGGGAGAAGTCTTGCTATTAGTAGTCATGTGAATTTGGTATTCGTTCAATATTTTGATGAGATGTATGTTGTCTCTCCTCTAGTGGTGTTATGTGAACGTCGACTACATGAACACTTCACCATGATCTGGGCCTAGGTGAAGGCATTGGGAAGTAATAAGTAGATGATGGGTTGCTAGAGTGGCTTAAGCTTAAACCCTAGTTTATGCGTTGCTTCGTAAGGGGCTGATTTGGATCCACATGTTTCATGCTATGGTTAGATTTATCTTAATTGTTCTTTCGTAGTTGAGGATGCTTGCGAGAGGGGTTAATCATAAGTGGGAGTCTTGTCCAAGTAAGGACAACACCCAAGCACCGCCCCCCCACGTATGAAATTATCAAAGTAGCAAACACGAATAATATGAGCATGATGAAAACTAACTTGATGATAATTCCGATGTGTCCTCGGGAGAACTTTGCTTTATATAAGAGTTCATCCAGGCTTATCCTTCACTACAAAAAAGATTGGGCCACTTTGCCGCACCTTTGTTGTACTTTTCACTTGTTAACCATTACGAATTATCTTATCACCAAACTATCTGTTACCGATAATTTCAGTGCTTGCAGAAAAATACCTTGCTGAAAACTGCTTGTCATTTCCTTCTGCTCCTCATTGGGTTCGACACTCTTATTTATCGAAAGGACTAAAATTGATCCCATATACTTTTGGGTCATCACATAGTCATTTCCTATCATACGGTGAACCTTGGTGTTCCTCAAATGCCATATGTAACACGGTGATCATAATGATAACTTATTGGTTCATCGGGAAGTTTGACAAGGAACTAGATAGATCAAGAGAGGGATTTTCTCCTCCGATGATGGAGAGATGTTCTTAAGGCCCTCTCGGTGTGATTACATCAATCATTGCTTGACTAGACACAAGTGACTAAGTCACGGGGATGCCAGAACACTTCAACGAGAAAGGAGAAGAAAACCGTTAACGAGAAGAACGGTATAGTGAGCATGTGCATGACTCAGGAGGATGTTGGGGAACGTAGCAGAAATTCAAAATTTTCTACGCATCACCAAGATCAATCTATGGAGTAATCTAGCAACGAGGGGAAGGAGAGTGCATCTACATACCCTTGTAGATCGCTAAGCGGAAGCGTTCAAGTGAACGGGTTGATGGAGTCGTACTCGTCGTGATCCAAATCACCGATGATCCTAGTGCCGAACGGACGGCACCTCCGTGTTCAACACACGTACAGCTCGGTGACGTCTCCTACGCCTTGATCCAGCAAGGGGAGAAGGAGAGGTTGGGGAAGACTCCATCCAGCAGCAGCACGACGGCGTGGTGGTGGTGGAGGAGCGCGGGACTCCAGCAGGGCTTCGCCAAGCACTACGAGAGACGAGGAGGGAGAGAGGTTGGGCTGCGCGAACAGGGAGAGCAAATCACACGTGTTGGGCAGCCCCATACCTCAAGTATATATAGGGGGAGGGGAGGGGCTGCACCCCCACCTAGGTTTCCACCCCTAGGGGTGGCGGCCAGCCCTAGATCCCATCTAGGGGGGCGGCCAAGGGGGGAGAGAGGGGGGGCGCACCACTAGGTGGGCCTTAGGTCCATCTGAGCCTAGGGTTTCCCCTTTTTCCTTCTCTCTTCGCCTTGGGCCCTGGTGGGGGGGCGCACCAGCCTACCTGGGGCTGGTCCCCTCTCACACTTGGCCCACGCCGCCCTCTGGGGCAGGTAGCCCCACCTGGTGGACCCCCAGGACCCTCCCGGTGGTCCCGGTACGTTACCGAT
>NC_053026.1:455101855-455115145 GCF_003073215.2 Triticum urartu | reverse complement strand
TCTGCCACACCTCGGGGTTTGAAGTTGTTCCCGGAGGCAGTGTCCTCTTGCGTCCGAGCTCTAACGCCGGATAGCATTCGAGGTATCTTTTGCAGCCGAGCACTAATGTCGGACTGCTTCCGAGCTCCAATGCCGAAATATATCCGAGCTCCAACGCCGGACTGTGTCCAAGCTCCAACGCCGGACTATATCCAAGATGTCATAGATCATCTTGGTCCAAAAAAGTTGAAGGAGTTTAGCCGAGCTTAATGCTGGAAATGCCCTCTATGGAGCCAGCCACTAGCGCCCGAGCTTTATGCCGGACTGCTTCCGAGGTGGTGCACCACCCCGACTGTGGGCCGATTTTTGTCAATATTTTTGATTGGTGCAATTTATTCTCTGCCGAGATATATAGCCAGTAGCCCTCAAGGTGTGTATCGGTTTAAAACCCGAGATGCACCTGAAGGATGACGTAAGACCGCTGATCCCAGTAGCCGCTGAGACTCAGGTTGATTTGTAAAATCGGCCTGAGGATCAAGTCCTAGCTCGGCAGATACTTCGGGACACAAAAAGCGGCGTGCTCAGTCCTCGAGACTCAGGTTGGGTGCGGCCGACCAACCTGAGGATCAAAATCTCCTCGGAAACTGTATTGCACTTAAAATTTTCTGCATTGGATAGGCAATGCAGTAGCCCCCGAGACACTGGTCGGGTGGCAACACCAGATCAGGGGATCGATGTGCCCCTTTAATATTTGTAAATAATAAGCCAAGCCCAGTAGCCCCCGGGCCTTAATGCGGGCACGGGTGGCCGAATTAAGGATCGATATCCATAGTAAAATCACAAATTATGTGTAATGACTCTATGTATCCAAGTACTTTACGTCATTTAATGCTCGGATCCGCATTGTACAAAACTTTGTTGACTGACCATCGGCTTCCACCTCCTCGGCCAGTAGCCGAGGAGTGTTTGTTACTTTATAAAGCCTTTATGAGGGCAAAGATTTACGACAAACAAGGCAATCTGGCCATACGGTTTTATAAACAAAGGTACGCAGAGAGATATGTTATATTACTTGTTTAACATAAGAAATGTCTTCCAAAGAAAATAGTCCCGCTATCGGTTCCTTTCTTTGGGTTGTCATGCTAAGCATGATCATGAAACCTCAGCTCTAATGTAAGAGCAAAATATTGAGGATTTAGTTTGGGAGGCCAGTTACTAGCCCCCGTAGTGTTCGGCGACAGTCGAGGTCAAGCCGTAAACACTTCGGCCAATGTTATGAACGGCCCGTCATTTAACATAGTCATCGGATCGCTGACCAGTTTACGCCTATTGTGACAGTCAGTTTTCGGCTTTCTCCACTGAGGTGCTTGACCATGCGAGCTGGAAGCACAATCGCAGTGGTTCTCCCTTTGCACACCTAGCCGAACAAAGCGGAACGTAGGAGGAAAGCACAGGAGCCGGGCAACCCAACTATTGACCGAAGACACAATTCGAAACCGATGCATATATAGCAATATCCGAGAATGTTTTTGCCGAATCCCTAAAGGTGTCCGGCGTTGCACTGCGAGACTTGCTGAAAACACACAAATAGTTTAAAAGTGCCACAAGCTTGGAAAACCAAAAAACGTCAGTAAAAACTTGACGTCCGAACAAGATCAAGTGTTCGGTGCCAATCCGAAAATTGGCCTTAGAAAAAAAGGTGCTTCTGTCGTGCTTTAACATGACACATCCTATCTCAAGACTTCAAGCGGGTCAGCCTACGGCTTCAACCTCCTATCCCGAAGGCGGAGTACTTCTCGTTAGGCCAGCTTAGCAAACTAAACTCTAGCGGCTTTGAGAGAGAAATTAGGCTCCCCGGCTAGTGACCACACATCGTGTCGAAAAAAGGAGTGATAAATAATAAAACTTTGCAACGACTAAGAAGAAGAACACTTATTATAAAACGGCTCAAATAAACTTAAGAGCCCCCAAGTGACTTGGGTAAAAGAATGATTGCATGTACCGAAGTACTTATATCATATCTATGTTCAACCGAACTTTAAACGCGTCTTAACCGACCGTCGGCTTCTCCCTCTTCGGTCAAGGACCGAAAAGTGTTATGTACTCCATCTGTCGAGAATATCGACGGTGTTTCCAATAACCAGGCAATCAGGCCATAAGGCTGTAACAGACAAAGCGCGCTCAGGGAACTTATGCTATATTACTGCGAAGTGTAAGAAGCATCTTCGAAGAAAATAGTACCCCCACCGATACCTTTCTTCGGTGCTCATTGTTATTATGAGACTTGTGCAATAGATTTTTTGTACTCATGAGTTCCGTTGTGTGCCGAACCATGATTGAAAACAATAAGAGCGCTAGCTTTCGGCTTCACCCAGTCTGAGGTCAGAGCTCGAGGACCCGTCATGACAATCGCAGAGGTGCTCCCTTTACTCCCTAGCCAAACAATCGGGAACGTAGGGGTAAGCACAGGAGCCAGGCAACCCAGCTTGCAAATCGCTTAAGTCAATATGGTGCATATTGTGGCGTAATACACGAACAAGGAACGAAGCCGTACAAGTATAATCATATGCAAGAGGAAAAGCTTCATAAAGGAAGCCCCCAAATAACGGGCTATTTGAATATGTGTGTCACAACAAAGTTAAAGTAATGAAAAAATTACAAGCAACTTTTTTCCAAAAAAGTATAATGCTTGGTCGAACCGAACACAAGTTAAAAATTAAAGCTTTGAGCATGAAAGCGACTTAGCTGGTTAATGTGTTCGGACATTGATGACGCCGTCCGAGCTAGATGCGGGACAAGGTTCCATCCCCCAAGCCGGTCCCGAGGTGCGGAGCGGAGAGCTCGACACACCGAAGTGGTGACATAGCACGGTGGACGACGAAGGTCCCCGGATCATTTTTCCTGTGCCACAAAAATAGTGCAAAACCGGAGATAATAGTAATAATAGTAATTTAAAAAAATCGTTGCATAATAAATAATTTATGCAAACTGAGTTAATAAAAGAAATATGGCCCCTGGCGCCAAAGTCAATGTCGATGCAGGCGTCGCGATGATGCGGTTAAGGTGGCAAAGCCTGAATTCACAGGTCGGGTCCGAGTCCGGATGCGGCGTTCGCCGGACTATGTAACCACCACGCGACCGTCGTTAATGCGGCCATCATTTGATAGGCCTGTGTACAGATGATGGACAAACCAGAGTAATAATTCCTTGGGAAAAATAAACCCAAACAAGCAAAAAAAATACTAGGATTAATAGCACCTAGTTTATTTGTTGTAGCAATCCGAAGAAAGGTGATTCCCAAAATTGGGACTCGATCCGCACACCCATTACCTGATGGGCGATAAAGCGACGGTATGGCCATGCTGGCCAAGGTTGGCTCGCCGAGGAAAGCCCTCGGTCCAGCTATCATGACGGAGCTGGTCGGCTAGTGACGCCGAAGTCTCCGGAGTAGGTTGATGAAGAGATGGCGAAGCCCCCGGTCCAGCCGAGATGTCGAAGCCTCGATGTCAGCCGATGAGTCGAAGTAGGTCGGCGTGATGGACACTAGCTTGAAGAAGCAATAGTGCGGCCCTGTCGATGCAGGTCGTGACGTGGTCGATGCCGGCTTGATGAAGTGACCGTGCGGCGATGCCGGTATGCCCGCTCCGTGTAATCCGTGGTGCGGCGATGTTGGTGATGATTTATCCTTCGCGATGCCGGAATCTTGTTCGGCTTGCCGAGATGATGATCCGAAGAAGTTGAACTCGGCTCAACAAAGTGACGACGTGTCTAGCGCAGGTCGGCAGCCGTGGAGCAATATTGCCGGACTGGTTTGACACCAGCATGATGTTGAAGATCATGTTCAAAAGATCTTAAAGTTAGTGGGATGTGTTCGGGAACAAAACACAACTACCCATACCAAAAACCCTTCAACAAGCCGAGGTTCGCCAGCCGGCCACTCCTTCAGCCGGCACAACCCTCTCCACCGACCAGCCCGGCTCGTCGGTTGCTCCGCCAGCTTGACCTCCGTCCTTATTTTTCCCGCTTGTTGCCTTTTGGACAATCTTTATTAAGCTTTCGCAGTTCCACCCACTGGGGGTGTATCCAAACTATGTTGAATGATGGCCTCTTGGAGGTCTTTTATGTAAATATTATTATGTGCATGTTTGGTTTCCATTCGCGTATGCTTTTTATCCTTAGGCTTTTTCCTTTGCGGCCTTCCCTCTTTGGGGAGGCAAGTACTTGAGCTTTCTTGGATTGAAGTGAAGTGAATGGAAAACCGGCCGGCCGGCTACTCTGGTAGTCGGTCGGTGGTAGGCGGCAAACGGCTTTCGTTCTATTAGTCCGTTGGTCCCTTGGCCATTTTTCGTGTGGGCATCCTTTCCTGCTTTTGACTCTTGCCAGCCGGACAGGCCGGTTCTTTGAACTGCGACTTTTGGCAAGAGCAAGCCTGGTGTCGGCACACTTACTTTGTCTGACCGCGGTAGACTTCTAATATAACCTAGTCGCCAGTCCGGCCGACTAGTCGAACCCGGTTGCCGGACGGAACAAGTAATGAAATGGCAAGGTCATAAGCATGATACTTTTCATTCATAGATAAAAGATGGCAGTCCCCGAGCCCTCCTCGGGGGGGCCTATTGTCTCGTATTTAGTTACAAAAGTTAGCGTGATTACATACTTGCATTTCAAACTGTAAATCTTCGAAGGAGGTTGGCGTTCCATGGTCGTTTCGACTCCTTGCCGGAGTCGTTCTCTCTTCGTGCCTTCGGGCTTCTTGCGCATCGATCAGGTAGTAGAGTCGTGCCTAAGCTCTGGCTGATGACGAAGAGGGCCTCCAAGGGGCGAGAGCTTGTGCTGGCGGCTGTTCGCTGGATCAGCCGGAGCACAAGATCGCCCTCTTGGAAAGATCTGGCCTGACCTTCCGACTGTTGGTAGCGGCGCAAACCCTGCTGGTAGATGCAGACTGGCTGAGGGCTAACAGCCGGCCTTCTTCAGCAGGTCGACGCCGTCTTCTCGTGCTTCCTTGGCTCCGCCTCCGTGTACATGGTTACCCGGGGCGAGTTCGAACTTGGATGTTGGTTGGGATGATCGCCTCGCACCGTACACGAGGAAGAAAGGTGAAGCCGGTTGGACTTGTTTGGGGTAGTGCGCAGACTCCAGAGACAGCCGGCAGCTCATCGAGGCCAACAGCCGCTGACGCTCAGTGGTAACGACCAGTCGGGGCTTGATGCCGGAGAGATGAGCCGTTTGGCTCGCTCGACCTGCTTGACTGCGGGTGGGCGACGGACGCTAAGTCCAGCCGGATACCTTGGGCTTGCGCAGAAACGTGCCAAGGCTCTTTGGCAAAATTCGTTCCATTGTCGGTGATGATGCTGTGTGGCACGCCGTATCGAGTTGTTATGTCTGCGATGAATGTCACAGCAGTCGGCCCATTCAGCTTCTTGATCGGCTTTGCCTCAATCCACTTGGTGAATTTGTCCACGACGACGAGCAAATGCGTCATGCCGCCGCGCGCCGTCTTGAATGGGCCCACCATGTCCAGTCCCCAAACGGCGAAGGGCCATGTGAGGGGAATGGTCTTGAGTGCCGAAGCCAGCATGTGTTGCTTGGAGCTGAAGAGTTGGCACCCTTTGCAATATTTAACTAATTCTTTGGCGTCATCCAAAGCAGTCGGCCAGAAGAAACCATGGCGGAAAGCTTTGGCGAAGAGTGATCTTGAAGCCGCATGGTGGCCGCATTCTCCTTGGTGAATGTCTCTGAGGATTGCATTGCCCTTCTCTTGCTCGACGCACTGTTGGAGGACTCCAGTGACACTGCGCTTGACGAGTTCTCTGTTGACGATTGTGTATGCTCCGGCTCGACGTTGGACTTGTCTTGCCTCTGTTTCGTCAGCCGGCAGATCTTGGTTTACTAGGAAGTTGAGGATGGACTGAGCCCATGACGGAGCCACGACTTCTCCTACTGCCAATGTGGCTACTGCCACCAGGGTGGGCGGGCTGGGTGGTGAAATGCTGGAGTCGGCCGCCGGCTGTTGTGCTGGTGCAGTCCCCGGGCCGGCTAGTGCAGTCCCCGAGCCGGTTGCCGAAGTCCCCGGGCCGATTACTGAAGTCCCGGGGTCGCCTGCTTGGTTCTTTGAGCCGGACCCGGCCGCGTCGGGGTCAGGCGGTACGAAGATGGAATCGGACTCTGGAGACAACTTGATGGAAGGCTTGAGGAGGCGTTGTAGAGCGACGCCGGTTGGTATTGCTTGCCGAGTGGAACCTATTCGAGCCAGGGCATCGGCTGGCTCGTTGTCGGCTCGCGGTACGTGGAGGAACTCGCATCCTTCAAAGTATCCGCTGAGTTGTTGAACCAGGAAGCGGTAGCTTGCCATATTTGCATCCTTGGCGTCCCAGTCGCCGAATGATTGCTGAACCACCAAGTCTGAGTCGCCATAACATAGGATCCGGCGGATGCCGAGTTCCTTGGCAAGCCGGAGCCCGTGTATGAGTGCCTCGTACTCGGCTACATTGTTGGAGGCGGCAAAGTGAATCTGCAGCGTGTATCTGAGCTTGTCACCTTTGGGAGAGGTAAGGACGACGCCGGCTCCCAAGCCGGTGCGCATCTTGGACCCGTCAAAGTGCATGCGCCAATGGGTGGAGTCGGGAGCCGGCGGCAGGTACTGGGTCTCGGCCCAGTCAACGAGGAAGTCGGCCAGTGCTTGGGACTTGATGGCGGTGCAGGGCTGGTAGAAGATTGTGTAAGGGGCCAGCTCGATGGCCCATTTCGCCACCCGGCCGAATGCGTCCCGGCTGCCTATGATCTCGGCCAGCGGGGCGGTGCATACGACCGTGACGGGATGCTCTTGAAAGTAGGGCTTCAGCTTCTTGGCGGTGAAGTACACGCCGTAACACATCTTCTGGTAGTGCGGGTAGTTCTGCTTTGAAGCGGACAACACCTCGCTCAAATAATACACCGGCCTCTAGACCGGCTGGGCTCGGCCTTCTTCTGGGCGTTGGACTACGATGACGGTGCTGACCACCCGGCTGGTTGCGGCAATGTAAAGGAGCATGGGCTCTTTCTCAGTCGGCGCCGCTAGGACGGGCGGCGTGGCCAGCATCTTCTTCAGCTCGTGAAAAGCTTGGTCGGCCTGGTCGTTCCACTCGAAGTGAGTGCTCTTCTTCATGAGGCGGTAGAGGGGGAGAGCTTTCTCTCCGAGCCGGCTGATGAAGCGGTTCAAGGAGGCCAAGCATCCGGTGAACTTTTGGATGTCTCGAAGCTTGGTGGGGATCGCCATTCTCTCGATGGCCTTGATCTTCACTGGGTTGCATTCGATGCCGCGTTCGGAGACCGGGAAGCCTAGGAGCTGGCCGGCTGGCACTCTGAACACGCATTTCTCGGGGTTGAGCTTGATTTGGAACCGGCGTAGGTTCTCAAACGTTTCTTTGAGGTCTTCCAACAAGGTGCCGCGCTTCTCCGTCTTCACCACAATGTCGTCCACGTAGACGTGAGCGTTTCTGCCGAGTTGCTTGAGGAGGCACTTCTGCATGCAACGCTGAAAAGTGGCACCGGCATTTCTTAAGCCGAATGTCATAGTCAGGTAGCAGAAGGCTCCAAATGGCGTGATGAAGGCGGTCTTCAGGCGGTCGTCCGGATCTAGCTTTATCTGGTGATATCCTGAGTAAGCATCCAAGAAACTCAACAGCTCGCATCCGGCCGTGGAGTCTATCACTTGGTCAATCCTCGGCAGGGCAAAGGGATCTTTAGGGCAGGCCTTGTTGAGGCTTGTGTAGTCTATACACATGCGCCACTTGTTGTTCTTCTTTAACACGAGGACCGGGTTGGCAAGCCACTCTGGAAAGAAGACTTCCATAATGAAGCCGGCTGCCAGAAGCCGGGCTATCTCCTCCCCTACAATCCTTCTCTTTTCTCTGATAGTCGGCGGAGGGGCTGCTTGACTGGTTTCGCGTCTTCTTCGGACGTGTAGTTTGTGCTCGGCGAATTCCTTCGGAACACCCGGCATGTCCTTGGGGGACCATGCAAAGATGTCCCGATTCTCACGGAGGAAATCGGCGAGCTCGCCTTCCTATTTGCTGTTCAGGCTTGCCCCGATGACGGCAAACCTCTCGGGGTGCTCGGGGTCAAGGGGTATCTTCTTGGTTTCTTTGGCCGGCTGGAAAGATCCTTGGGCATCATACTCCTTGGGGTCGGGGGACTGGTTCGGCTGCTTGCTGGCCATGGCCACGACCCGGTCCAACATCTTCTTCTCTTCGGCAATCACAAGGGACTCGGCCAGCCGGCTGCTGGCGGCAGCGCACTCGGAAGACTTCTTGTAATCGCCGGCTACGGTGATGACGCCCTTGGAACTTGGTATCTTCATCTTGAGGTATGCATAGTGGGGAACTGCCATGTAACGCCCGGATAATTAAGCTACAGTGATTCCCCGCTAATGATGCCACGTCACCACGGTTACTGTGGTAAACTCTCGATAGTTCAGAACCGAAACAAGTTCAAAATTTAAATAAAAGAAAACAATAAAAGTTTTCAAAAATTAAAACAAAAATGTTCGGTGGTTGCCAAATATTACCAAGATAATTATGGTGTAAGGTTCACAATTTTATAAAATGCCTAAATAATTTAAAATGATTTAAAACAGAAGAGGAAATAAAGAAAAGGAAACTACAAAAACAGAAGACAAAACAAAAAAAAACAAAAGGGGGGAGAAGCCCCCCCCTCGCTGGGCCTCGGCCCAGATGGCCTCGGGGCCAATCAGGCGGCCACCCCACCAGGCCGGCCCACCTCCCCTCCTACTATCCCTCCCACCGTGACCTAACCCATCCCACGATCCCCACTTCCTCACCCCACGTCTCCCTCATCCTCCCACTCCGCCGCCACACACACGCACGCACGCACACTCGGTGGTGCGGGCACCCGAGCCGCCGCACCCCTGAGGCCGCCGCCCGCCGGCGCCGGGAACCGCCACCCACTCGCGCCCCCCCTCGCTCTTCCCCCTCCTCCCCGATCCAGATCGGATCGGGGGAACGGACCCTGCGGCGACGACTGCGCCGCCCCCACGCCGCCTGGGCCGCGCCGGCACGCTCCCCCGCCGGACTGCCTCCCGCTCCGCCGCTCGTCCCCGTCGTTCCCCCCCCCCCGAACTTCTCCGACCACCGCTGCCCCGTGCCCTACGCTCCCTCGGTGAGGACCCCGGTCCTCCTTCTCCCCGTCCCCTCTCGCCGGCGCTCGCCTCGCCCGTGCTGCGTTCGGCCGGCGTGCCCCGTGTCGACCAAGCCCTGCTTTGCCCTTCACCGCACGCGTTGGCTGCGTCCCACGCGACGCGCGCACTCGCGTTGGCCGCTCCCCTGCTCCCCGCGTCACGAGCTCCCGCCCCTGCCCTTGCTGTCCGCCACCGCCGACGCTGGCCCCCCTGACCTCGCCTCCGGTCGCCCCCGCGCTCTCCTGGCCTCGCCCGTGCCTCGCCGCGCGAGCACGCGCTTGGCCGCCCGCGACCCCCCCCTGGTGCTGCGTCCCCGCCCGGTGCCGCGCCGGATCTGGCCGCCCCTGGGTGTGCGCCCGTTCGGGCTGGGCGCCAGCGCCCGCACGCCCGCGCGCCCGTTATGCCCCCTGGGTCACTGACCGGGTGGCCCCACGGCCCAGAACGTTTTATTAAAAAAAAGGGGAATTAAAATTAATAATAATAAAAATAATTAATTAATTAATTAATTAAGGAATTAATTAAGTTAATTAATCATAATTAGATTAATCAAATTAACTAATTAGTCTAATTAAACTGTGATTAGTTTAGCTAAAACCTGATTAGCCTAAACAGGGTATGACAGGTGGGCCCCGCTGGACCCACACGTCAGGTTGACCAAGTCAACCCTGTTGAGTGCTGACGTCAGCATGACATCATGCTGACATCATAAATTCATTTTTCGAACTAATTTAAATAATTAATTAAATTCCAGAAATTAATAAAATCTTTAGAAAATCATATCTTTTAATCCGTAACTCGGATTAAAATATTTTCAACATGAAAATTGCTCAGAACGACGAGACGAATCCGGATACGCAACCCGTTCGTCCGCCACACCCCTCTAACCTATCGAACTCGCAACTTTCCCCCTCCGGCTCCTCTGCCCGAAAACGCGAAACACCGGGGATACTTTCCCGGATGTTATCCCCCTTCACCGGTATCACCTACTACCGCGTTAGGGCACCTCTAACGCCGTAACTTGTCTTGTCATGCATCACTATGCATATGCTTGCATTATATTTATTGTTTCTTCCCCCTCTTCTCTCTCTAGACACCGAGACCGACGCCGCTGCTACCCCGTACGACTACGGAGTTGACGACCCCTCTCTCTTGCCAGAGCAACCAGGCAAGCCCCCCCTTTGATCACCGATATCGCCTATTCTTCTCTATACTGCTTGCATTAGCGTAGTGTAGCATGTTACTGTTTACAGTTAATCCTATACTGCTGCATAGCCTGTCCTTGCTACTACTGTTGTTGTCTTTACCTGCTATCCTACTGCTTAGTATAGGATGCTAGTGTTCCATCAGTGGCCCTACATCCTTGTCCGTCTGCCATGCTATACTATCGGGCCGTGATCACTCGGGAGTTGATCACGGGTATATACTATATACTTTATACATGATACATGTGGTGACTAAAGACGGGTCGGCTTGAGGAGCACCCGCGAGTGGATCTTTGAGGCGAAGCGACAGGGCAGGTTCCGACCACCTAGGAGAGAGGTGGGCCTGGCCCTGGTCGGCGTTCGCGGATACTTAACACGCTTAACGAGATCTGGGTATTTGATCTGAGTCTGGCCATTTGGTCTATACGCACTAACCATCTACGCGGGAGTAGTTATGGGTATCCCGGCGTCGTGGTATCAGCCGAAGCCTTCGTGACGTCAGCGACTGAGTGGCGCGCGCCGGATTGGACTGGAAGGCCACTAGGCTAGGTCTGCTTTCGGCCGCGTTCGCAACGTGCAGGTGTGCTAAGGGCGATGGGCCCAGACCCCTGGGCGCTTAGGTTTAGACCGGCGTGCTGACCTCTCTGTTGGTCTAGGTGGGGCTGCGACGTGTTGATCTTCCGAGGCCGGGCATGACCCAGGAAAGTGTGTCCGGCCAAATGGGATCAAGCGTGTTGGGGTATGTGGTGCACCCCTGCAGGGAAGTTAAACTATTCGAATAGCCGTGATCTTCGGTAACAGGACGACTTGGAGTTGTACCTTGACCTTATGACAACTAGAACCGGATACTTAATAAAACACACCCTTCCAAGTGCCAGATACAACCAGTGATCGCTCTCTCACAGGGCGACGAGGGGAGGATCATCGGTTAGGATTATGCTATGCGATGCTACTTGGAGGACTTCAGTCTACTCTCTTCTACATGCTGCAAGACGGAGGCTGCCAGAAGCGTAGTCTTCGAAAGGACTAGCTATCCCCCCCTTATTCCGGCTTTCTGCAGTTCAGTCCACCTATGATACCCTTATTCCATTTGATACCAATGCATACATATGTAGTATAGCTCCTTGCTTGCGAGTACTTTGGATGAGTACTCACGGTTGCTTTCTCCCTCTTTTCCCCCTATCCCTTCTACCTGGTTGTTGCAACCAGATGTTGGAGCCCAGGAGCCAGACGCCACCTTCGATGACGACTCTACTACACCGGAGGTGCCTACTACTACGTGATGCCCGCTGACGACGACCAGGAGTAGTTAGGAGGATCCCAGGCAGGAGGCCTGCGCCTCTTTCGATCTGTATCCCAGTTTGTGCTAGCCTTCTTAAGGCAACCTTGTTTAACTTATGTCTGTACTCAGATTGTTTGCTTCCGCTGACTGTCTATGATCGAGCTCTTGTATTCGAGCCTTCGAGGCCCCTGGCTTGTAATATGATGCTTGTATGACTTATTTTATTTGTAGTTGTGTTTGTGATATCTTTCCGTGAGTCCCTGATCTTGATCGTACACGTTTGCGTGTATGATTAGTGGTACGATTAAATCGGGGGCGTCACAAGTTGGTATCAGAGCCGACTGCCTGTAGGAATCCCCCTTCCACACTCCTTGGCCGAAGTCGAGTCTAGACATTGTAAAAACTTTTACTAACTTGGCTGTGTGCCTTACGGGCCCACGTCGCCATCGGGTGGTACTAGGATCTTTTACTCCTCGACCTTTACTCTGGGACTCTGAACTCTCTTCTACTCGGGTTAAACGAATTTACTAACTCTGACACTAGGATCCCGTTACGACATTCACCCCAAAGTTGGATAAGCCCTAGTTATTCTTTAGGAATGTACTTGAACATTATCCACATTGTCATTTGACTCCTGTGAAAACATCTTTGTTTTCAGATGGAACCCACGAGGCAGGTCGTGCGCCACACGACGGCCATTGGTGCCTCAGGATCACCTGCCGTGCTAGCTGAGATGATGACCTATCTGGGTTATCGCTGGCACCCTGAGTACACCGTCTATGAGGAGTATCAGGACTTCAACCAGGAGCAGTACCGTGCCATCGTCCACCTCTACTCTCGGGAGTATGACTCCACTACCGTGCTGCACACTGCTCATGGTGTTGGAGTGACTATCGATATGGCGGTCCACGATGCTGCTTATGCTGCTCTGACACGTCTCCGTGGCGAGTATCAGGAGTTGGACACCTCCCCCTTCAGGCACATTGCTATCGCATCCGATGATGGTGCGGAGGGATACTACACTGCTGCCTACTCCACTGTCACCCGAGAGCCATTCTACCATCAGAACCTGGTTCTGCATGCTGATGGGCTGGATAGAGCTAACCGAGCTCTTCGCCACGAGTTGTACACCACCCGTCAGCACCTGTATCGTGCTCTGACGCTGTTGCACCCCTCTGTCCGCTCTGGTAATCTGTCGCGTTCTACGATCTACCCTGCCCGGACCGTGATGCCCCAGGGCGTCGGCTGGCCAGATGTGGGAGGCTACTCTCCTGCATTGGGCCCTCTCCTGCCACCTGCGCGTCGGGTTCCGCACCAGAGTATCCGCGGACCCCAGGCTACTCGCGTGGAGGTCTTCCCTTCGCGTCACTACCAGCTGTCGGGCTACACCTACCTCCGCAGTACCGCATGGGACTGACGTAGACTTGCTTATTAGTGTTAGATGCATTCGCCGCGAGCCTGTGTGCCGCCTATGATGTCTTAGTCTATGTACTGAACTCTGTGTAACGAACTCTATGCATGATCTCTTTTGTAAGATATGCCGACTACTATGTAGTATCTATCGTGCTGCTTTCGTTGTGCATGTTTCATCATGAATGATTCTTGTTTTTACAATTCCTCAATGCTGAACTACCCCTGTTAAATATTAGCAG
>NC_053026.1:455075787-455100855 GCF_003073215.2 Triticum urartu | reverse complement strand
TAACCCGCAGTTACGCTCGAGATTCATTAAGAATAAACCATTCACCATCGGAGCATGACCATAAAACATATCTCTCATATAAATAGAACAACCATTATTCTCGGATTTAAATGAGTAGCCATCTCGTATTAAACGAGATCCTGATACAATGTTCATGCTCAAACTTGGCACTAAATAACAATTATTGAGGTTCAAAACTAATCCCGTAGGTAAATGTAGAGGTAGCGTGCCGACGGCGATCACATCGACCTTGGAACCATTCCCGACGCGCATCGTCACCTCGTCCTTCGCCAGTCTCCGCTTATTCCGCAGCTCCTGCTTTGAGTTACAAATGTGAGCAACTGCACCGGTATCAAATACCCAGGAGCTACTACGAGTACTGGTAAGGTACACATCAATTACATGTATATCACATATACCTTTCGTTTTGCCGGCCTTCTTGTCCGCTAAGTATTTGGGGCAGTTCCGCTTCCAGTGACCACTTTCCTTGCAATAAAAGCACTCAGTCTCGGGCTTGGGTCCATTCTTTGGCTTCTTCCCGGCAGCTTGCTTGCCGGGCGCGGCAACTCCCTTGCCGTCCTTCTTGAAGTTCTTCTTACCCTTGCCTTTCTTGAACTTAGTGGTTTTATTCACCATCAACACTTGATGTTCCTTTTTGACTTCTACCTCTGCTGATTTCAGCATTGCAAATACTTCAGGAATTGTCTTTTCCATCCCCTGCATATTGAAGTTCATCACAAAGCTCTTGTAGCTCGATGGAAGCGACTGAAGGATTCTGTCAATGACCGCGTCATCCGGGAGATTAACTCCCAGCTGAGTCAAGCGGTTATGTAACCCAGACATAGTGAGTATGTGCTCACTGACAGAACTATTTTCCTCCATCTTACAGCTGAAGAACTTGTCAGAGACTTCATATCTCTCGACCCGGGCATGAGCTTGAAAAACCATTTTCAGCTCTTCGAACATCTCATATGCTCCGTGTCTCTCAAAACGCTTTTGGAGCCCCGTTCTAAGCTGTAAAGCATGCCGCACTGAACGAGGGAGTAATCATCGGTACGTGTCTGCCAAGCGTTCATAACGTCTTGTTCTGCAGGGAGAGCAGGTGCTTCACCTAGCGGTGCTTGTAGGACATAATCTTTCTTGGCAGCTATGAGGATGATCCTCAGGTTCCGGACCCAGTCCGTATAGTTGCTGCCATCGTCTTTCAGCTTGGTTTTCTCTAGGAACGCGTTGAAGTTGAGGACAACGTTGGCCATTTGATCTACAAGACATGTTGTAAAGATTTTAGACTAAGTTCATGATAATTAAGTTCATCTAATCAAATTATTCAATGAACTCCCACTCAGATAGACATCCCTCCAGTCATCTAAGTATAACATGATCCGAGTTAACTAGGCCGTGTCCGATCATCACGTGAGACGGACTAGTCAACATCGGTGAACATCTTCATGTTGATCGTATCTTCTATACGACTCATGCTCGACCTTTCGGTCTTCTGTGTTCCGAGGCCATGTCTGTACATGCTAGGCTCGTCAAGTCAACCTAAGTGTTTGCATGTGTAAATCTGTCTTACACCCGTTGTATGTGAACGTTGGATCTATCACACCCGTGTTGGAAATATGCCCTAGAGGCAATAATAAATTAGTTATTATTATATTTCCTTGTTCATGATAATCGTTTATTATCCATGCTAGAATTGTATTGATAGGAAACTCAGATACATGTGTGGATACATAGACAACACCATGTCCCTAGTAAGCCTCTAGTTGACTAGCTCGTTGATCAATAGCTGGTTACGGTTTCCTGACCATGGACATTGGATGTCGTTGATAACGGGATCACATCATTAGAAGAATGATGTGATGGACAAGACCCAATCCTAAGCCTAGCACAAGATCATGTACTTCGTATGCTAAAGCTTTTCTAATGTTAAGTATCATTTCCTTAGACCATGAGATTGTGCAACTCCCGGATACCGTAGGAATGCTTTGGGTGTGCCAAACGTCACAACGTAACTGGGTGGCTATAAAGGTACACTACAGGTATCTCCGAAAGTGTCTGTTGGGTTGGCACGAATCGAGACTGGGATTTGTCACTCCGTGTAAGCGGAGAGGTATCTCTGGGCCCACTCGGTAGGACATCATCATATGCGCAATGTGACCAAGGAGTTGATCACGGGATGATGTGTTACGGAACGAGTAAAGAGACTTGCCGGTAAACGTTGAACTAGGTATTGGATTCCGACGATCGAATCTCGGGCAAGTAACAGTACCGATAGACAAAGGGAATTGTATACGGGAATTGATTAAGTCCTTGACATCGTGGTTCATCCGATGAGAATCGTGGAACATGTGGAGCCAACATGGGTATCCAGATCCGCTGTTGGTTATTGACCGGAGAAACGTTCTCGTCATGTCTGCAATGTCTCCCGAACCCGTAGGGTCTACACACTTAGGTTCGATGACGGCTGGGTTATAAGGAAGTTTGTATGTGGTTACCGAATGTTGTTCGGAAGTCCCGGATGAGATCCCGGACGTCACGAGGAGTTCCGGAATGGTCCGAAGGTAAAGTTTTATATATAGGAAGTCCTGTTTCGGCCATCGGGACAAGTTTTGGGGTCATCGGTATTGTACGGGACCACCGGAAGGGTCCCGGGGGCCCACCGGGTGGGGCCACCTACCCCGGGGGCCACATGGGCTGTAGGGGGTGCGCCTTGGCCTACATGGGCCAAGGGCACCAGCCCCAAGAGGCCCATGCGCCTGGGGAAACCCTAAGGAAGAGTCCCAAGGAGGGAAGGCACCTCCTAGGTGCCTTGGGGGGGAGGGAAACCTCCCCTGGCCGCCGCCCCCTAGGAGATTGGATCTCCTAGGGCTGGCGCACCCCCCTTGGGCTCCCTATATATAGTGAGGGTAGGAGGGCCTCTTGAGAAACACCTTATGCCTTTGGTGCAGCCCTCCCTCTCTCCCAAGTCCTTCTCCTCTCCCGTGGTGCTTGGCGAAGCCCTGCAGGATTGCCACGCTCCTCCACCACCACCATGCCGTTGTGCTGCTGTTGGATGGAGTCTTCCTCAACCTCTCCCTCTCTCCTTGCTGGATCAAGGCGTGGGAGACGTCACCGGGCTGTACGTGTGTTGAACGCGGAGGTGCCGTGCGTTCGGCACTTGGTCATCGGTGATTTGAATCACGACGAGTACGACTCCATCAACCCCGTTCACTTGAACGCTTCCGCTTAGCGATCTACAAGGGTATGTAGATGCACTCTCCTTCCCCTCGTTGCTGGTCTCTCCATAGATAGATCTTGGTGACACGTAGGAAAATTTTGAATTTCTGCTACGTTCCCCAACAGTGGCATCATGAGCTAGGTCTATTGCGTAGATTCTTGTGCACGAGTAGAACACAAAGTAGTTGTGGGCGTTGATTTTGTTCAATATGCTTGCCGTTACTAGTCTTATCTTGATTCGGCGGCATCGTGGGATGAAGCGGCCCGGACCAACCTTACACGTACTCTTACGTGAGACCGGTTCCACCGACAAATGCACTAGTTGCATAAGGTGGCTGGGTGTCTGTCTCTCCCACTTTAGTCGGATCGGATTCGATGAAAAGGGTCCTTATGAAGGGTAAATAGCAATTGGCATATCACGTTGTGGTTTTTGCGTAGGTAAGAAACGTTCTTGCTAGAAACCCATAGCAGCCACGTAAAACATGCAAACAACAATTAGAGGACGTCTAACTTGTTTTTGCAGGGTATGCTATGTGATGTGATATGGCCAAAAGGATGTGATGAATGATATATGTGATGTATGAGATTGATCATGTTCTTGTAATAGGAATCACGACTTGCATGTCGATGAGTATGACAACCGGCAGGAGCCATAGGAGTTGTCTTAATTTATTTATGACCTGCGTGTCAACATAAACGTCATGTAATTACTTTACTTTATTGCTAACCGTTAGCTGTAGTAGTAGAAGTAATAGATGACGTGACAACTTCAAGAAGACACGATGATGGAGATCATGATGATGGAGATCATGGTGTCATGCCGGTGACAAGATGATCATGGAGCCCCAAGATGGAGATCAAAGGAGCTATATGATATTGGCCATATCATGTCACTATTATTTGATTGCATGTGATGTTTATCATGTTTATACATCTTATTTGCTTAGAACGACGGTAGTAAATAAGATGATCCCTCATTAAAATTTCAAGAAGTGTTCTCCCCTAACTGTGCACCGTTGCTACAGTTCGTCGTTTCGAAGCACGCCGTGATGATCGGGTGTGATAGATCCTTACGTTCACATACAACGGGTGTAAGACAGTTTTACACATGCAAAACACTTAGGGTTAACTTGACGAGCCTAGCATGTACAGACATGGCCTCGGAACACAGAAGACCGAAAGGTCGAGCATGAGTCGTATAGAAGATACGATCAACATGAAGATGTTCACCGACGTTGACTAGTCCGTCTCACGTGATGATCGGACACGGCCTAGTTGACTCGGATCATGTAATCACTTAGATGACTAGAGGGATGTCTATCTAAGTGGGAGTTCATAAGATGAACTTAATTATCCTGAACATAGTCAAAAGGATTTTGCAAATTATGTCGTAGCTCGCGCTTTAGTTCTACTGTTTAGTATGTTCCTAGAGAAAATTTAGTTGAAAGTTGATAGTAGCAATTATGCGGACTAGGTCCGTAAACTGAGGATTGTCCTCATTGCTTCATAGAAGGCTTATGTCCTTAATGCACCGCTCAGTGTGCTGAACCTCGAACGTTGTCTGTGGATGTTGCGAACATCTGACATACACGTTTTGATAACTACGTGATAGTTCAGTTAAACGGTTTAGAGTTGAGGCACCGAAGACGTTTTTGAAACGTCGCGAAACATATGAGATGTTTTGAGGGCTGAAATTGGGATTTCAGGCTCGTGCCCACGTCAAGAGGTATAAGACCTCCGACGATTTTCTTAGCCTGCAAACTAAGGGAGAAAAGCTCAATTGTTGAGCTTGTGCTCAGATTGTCTGAGTACAACAATCATTTGAATCGAGTGGGAGTTGATCTTCCAGATGAGATAGTGATGTTTCTCCGAAGTCATTACCACCAAGCTGCTAGAGCTTCGTGATGAACTATAATATATCAGGGACATATATGATGATCCTTGAGATATTCGCGATGTTTGACCACCGAAAAGTAGAAATCAAAAGGGAGCATCAATCGTTGATGGTTAGTAAAACCACTAGTTTCAAGAAGGGCAAGGGCAAGAAAGGGATACTTCATGGAACAAATTTAGCTGCTGCTCTAGTGAAGAAACCCAAGTTGAACCCAAACCCGAGACTAAGTGCTTCTGTAATAAGGGGAACAGCCACTGGAGCAGAATTACCCTAGATACTTGGTAGATGAGAGGCTGGCAAGGTCGATAGAAGTATATTGGATATACATTGTGTTGATGTGTACTTTACTAGTACTCCTAGTAGCACCAGGGTATTAGATACCGGTTCGGTTGCTAAGTGTTAGTAACTCGAAATAAAAGCTACGGAATAAACGGAGACTAGCTAAAGGTGAGCTGACGATATGTGTTGGAAGTGTTTCCAATGTGATATGATCAAATATCGTACGCTCCCTCTACCATCGAGATTGGTGTTTGCGTTGAGCATAGACATGATTGGATTATGTCTATCGCAATACGGTTATTCATTTAAGGAGAATAATGGTTACTCTGTTTATTTGAATAATACCTTCAATGGTCTTACACCTAAAATGAATGGTTTATTGAATCTCGATCGTAGTGATACACATGTTCATGCCAAAAGATAGTAATGATAGTACCACCTACTTGTGGCACTGCCACGTAAGTCATATCGGTATAAAACGCATGAAGAAGCTCCATGTTGATGGATCTTTGGACTCACTCATTTTTGAAAAGTTTGAGACATGCGAACCATGTCTATTGGTGTATATGCATGAAGAAACTCCATGCAAATGGACCGTTTGGACTCACTTGATTTTGAATCACTTGAGACATGCAAATCATACCACATGGGCAAGATGACTGAAAGCCTCGTTTTCAGTAAAATGGAACAAGAAAGCAACTTGTTGGAAGTAATACATTTTTGATGTGTGCAGTCCAATGAGTGCTGAGGCATGTAGTGGATATCGTTATGTTCTTACTTCACAGATGATTTGAGTAGATGTTGAGTATATTTACTTGATGAATCACGAGTCTGAATTATTGAAAGGTTCAAGTAATTTCAGGGTGAAGTTGAAAGATCGTCGTGACAAGAGGATAAAATATCTATGATATGATCATAGAGATGAATATCTGAATTACGAGTTTGGCACAGAATTAAGACATTGTGGAAATTGTTTCACAACTGATACAGCCTGGAACACCATAGTGTGATGGTGTGTCCGAACATCATAACTGCACCCTATTGGATATGATGCATACCATGATGTCTCTTATCAAATTACCACAATAGTTTATGGGTTAGGCATTAGAGACAACCACATTCACTTTAAATAGGGCACCACGTAATTCCGATGAGATGACACCGTATGAACTATGGTTTAGAGAAACCTAAGCTGTCATTTCTTAAAAGTTTGGGACTGCGACGCTTATGTGAAAAAGTTTCAGGCTGATAAGCTCGAACCTAAAGCGGATAAATGCATCTTCATAGGACACCCGAAACAGTTGGGTATACCTCCTGTCTCAGATTCGAAAGCAATAAGGGATTGTTTCTAGAATCAGGTCCTTTCTCGAGGAAAAGTTTCTCTCGAAAGAATTGAGTGGGAGGATGGTGGAGACTTGATGAGGTTATTGAACCGTTACTTCAACTAGTGTATAGCAGGGCACAAAGAGTTGTTCCTGTGGCACCTACACCAATTGAAGTGGAAGCTTATGATATTGATCATGAGACTTCAGATCAAGTCACTACCAAACATCGTAGGATGACAAGGATGCGTACTACTTCAGAGTGGTACGTAACCCTGTCTTGGAAGTCATGTTGCTAGACAACAATGAACCTACGAGCTATGGAGAAGCGATGGTGGGCCCGGATTCCGATAAATGGCTCGAGGCCATATAATCCGAGAGAGGATCCATATATGAAAACAAAGTGTAGACTTTGGAAGAACTACTTGATGGTCGTAAGGCTGTTGAGTACAGATGGATTTTAAAAGGAAGACGGACAATGATGGTAAATGTCACCATTAAGAAAGCTCGACTTGTCGTTAAGATGTTTCCGACAAGTTCAAGGAGTTGACTACGATGAGACTTTCTCACTCGTAGCGATGCTAAGAGTCTGTTGGAATTATATTAGCGATTACTGCATTATTTATGAAATCTTGCAGATAGGATGTCAAAACATTGTTTCCTCGACGTTTCTTGAGGAAAGGTTGTATGTGATACAACCGGAAGGTTTTGTCAATCCTGAAAGATGCTAATAAGTATGCAAAGCTCCAGCAATCCTTCTAAGGACTGGAGTAAGCATCTCGGAGTTGGAATGTATGCTTTGATGAGATGATCAAAGATTTTGGGTTTATACAAAGTTTATGAGAAACTTGTATTTCCAAAGAAGTGAGTGGGAGCACTATAGAATTTCCGATGAGTATGTTTGTTAACATGTTGTTGATCGGAAATGATGTAGAATTTCTAGAAAGCATGTAGGGTTATTTGGAAAGTGTTTTTCAATGGAAAGCCTGGATTAAGCTACTTGAACATTGAGCATCAAGATCTATAAGGATAGATCAAAACGCTTATAGTACTTTCAAATGAGCACATGCCTTGACGTGATCTTGAAGGTGTTCAAGATGGATCAGTCAAAGAAGGAGTTCTTGCCTGAGTTGTAAGGTATGAAGTTAAGACTTAAAGCTCGACCGCGGCAGAATAGAGAGAAAGGACGAAGGTCGTCCCCTATGCTTAAGACATAGGCTCTACAGTATGCTATGCTGTGTACCGCACCTGAAGTGTGCCTTGCCATGAGTCAGTCAAGGGGTACAAGAGTGATCCAAGAATGGATCACAGGACAGCGGTCAAAGTTATCCTTAGTAACTAGTGGACTAAGGAATTTTCTCGATTATGGAGGTGGTAAAAGAGTTCGTCGTAAAGGGTTACGCCGATGCAAACTTTGACACTAATCCAGATTATTCTGAGTAGTAAACTGGATTCGTATAGTAGAACAGTTATTTGGAATAGCTCCAAATAGAACGTGGTAGCTACATCTAGGAGATGACATAGAGATTTGTAAAGCACACACGGATCTGAAAGGTTCAGACCCGTTGACTAAAACCTCTCTCACAAGCAACATGATCAAACCCAGAACTCATTGAGTGTTAATCACATGGTAATGTGAAATAGATTATTGACTCTAGTTAACTCTTTGGGTGTTAGTCACATGGGGATGTGACCTTGAATGTTAATCACATAGCGATGTGAACTGGATTATTGACTCTAGTGCAAGTGGGAGACTGTTGGAAATATGCCCTAGAGGCAATAATAAATTAGTTATTATTATATTTCCTTGTTCATGATAATCGTTTATTATCCATGCTATGTATTGATAGGAAACTCAGATACATGTGTGGATACATAGACAACACCATGTCCCTAGTAAGCCTCTAGTTGACTAGCTCGTTGATCAATAGATGGTTACGGTTTCCTGACCATGGACATTGGATGTCGTTGATAACGGGATCACATCATTAGGAGAATGATGTGATGGAAAAGACCCAATCCTAAGCCTAGCACAAGATCGTGTAGTTCGTATGCTAAAGCTTTTCTAATGTCAAGTATCATTTCCTTAGACCATGAGATTGTGCAACTCCCGGATACCGTAGGAATGCTTTGGGTGTACCAAACGTCACACGTAACTGGGTGGCTATAAAGGTGCACTTACAGGTATCTCCGAAAGTGTCTGTTGGGTTGGCACGAATCGAGACTGGAATTTGTCACTCCGTGTAAGTCGGAGAGGTATCTCTGGGCCCACTCGGTAGGACATCATCATAATGCGCAAATGTGACCAAGAGTTGATCACAGGATGATGTGTTACGGAACGAGTAAAGAGACTTGCCGGTAACGAGATTGAACTAGGTATTGGATCCGACGATCGAATCTCGGGCAAGTAACATACCGATAGACAAAGGGAATTGTATACGGGATTGATTAAAGTCCTTGACATCGTGGTTCATCCGATGAGATCATCGTGGAACATGTGGGAGCCAACATGGGTATCCAGATCCCCGCCTGTTGGTTATTGACCGGAGAACGTCTCGGTCATGTCTGCATGTCTCCCGAACCCGTAGGGTCTACACACTTAAGGTTCGATGACGCTAGGGTTATAAAGGAAGCTTGTATGTGGTTACCGAATGTTGTTCGGAGTCCCGGATGAGATCCCGGACGTCACGAGGAGTTCCGGAATGGTCCGGAGGTAAAGATTTATATATAGGAAGTCCTGTTTCGGCCATCGGGACAAGTTTCGGGGTCATCGGTATTGTACCGGGACCACCGGAAGGGTCCCGGGGGCCCACCGGGTGGGGCCACCTACCCCGGGGGGGCCACATGGGCTGTAGGGGGTGCGCCTTGGCCTACATGGGCCAAGGGAACCAGCCCCAAGAGGCCCATGCGCCTGGGGAAACCCTAAAGGAAGAGTCCCAGCAGGGGAAGGCACCTCCTAGGTGCCTTGGGGGGGGGGAGGACTCCTCCCCTGGCCGCCGCCCCCTTGGAGATTGGATCTCCTAGGGGCTGGCGCACCCCCCCTTGGGATCCCTATATATAGTGGGGTAGGAGGGCCTCTCAAAAACACACCTTTTGCCTTTGGTGCAGCCCCTCCCTGTCTCCCAAGTTCTTCTCCTCTTCTGCGGTGCTTGGCGAAGCCCTGCAGGATTGCCACGCTCCTCCATCACCACCACGCCGTTGTGCTGCTGCTGGATGGAGTCTTCCTCAACCTCTCCCTCTCTCCTTGCTGGATCAAGGCGTGGGAGACGTCACCGGGCTGTACGTGTGTTGAACGCGGAGGTGCCGTGCGTTCGGCACTTGGTCATCGGTGATTTGAATCACGACGAGTACGACTCCATCAACCCCGTTCACTTGAACGCTTCCGCTTAGCGATCTACAAGGGTATGTAGATGCACTCTCCTTCCCCTCGTTGCTGGTCTCTCCATAGATAGATCTTGGTGACACGTAGGAAAATTTTGAATTTCTGCTACGTTCCCCAACAGACCGATCATCACGTGGTGCTTCGAAACAACGAACTGTCGCAACGGTGCACAGTTAGGGGGAAACACTTTCTTGAAATTATTATGAGGGATCATCTTATTTACTACCGTCGTTCTAAGTAAACAAGATGCAAAACATGATAAACATCACATGCAATCAAATAATAATAGTGACATGATATGGCCAATATCACATAGCTCCTTTGATCTCCATCTTGGGGCTCCATGATCATCTTGTCACCGGCATGACACCATGATCTCCATCATCATGATCTCCATCATCGTGTCTCCATGAAGTTGCTCGCCAACTATTACTTCTACTACTATGGCTAACGCGTTTAGCAATAAAGTAAAGTAATTTACATGGCGTTTCTCAATGACACGCAGGTCATACAAAAATAAAGACAACTCCTATGGCTCCTGCCGGTTGTCATACTCATCGACATGCAAGTCGTGATTCCTATTACAATAGCATGAACATCTCATACATCACTTATAGATCATTCATCATTCATCACAACTTTGGCCATATCATATCACAAAGCACTTGCTGCAAAAACAAGTTAGACGTCCTCTAATTGTTGTTGCAAGTTTTACGTGGCTGAAGTAGGGTTCTAGCAAGAACGTTTTCTTACCTACGTGAAAGCCACAACGTGATTTGTCAACTTCTATTTACCCTTCATAAGGACCCTTTCATCGAATCGCTCCAACTAAAGTAGGAGAGACAGACACCCGCCAGCCACCTTATGCAACTGTGCATGTTAGTCGGTGGAACCGGTCTCACGTAAGCGTACGTGTAAGGTTGGTCCGGGCCGCTTCATCCCACAATACCGTTGAAGCAAGATAAGACTAGTAGCGGCAAGAAAGTTGACAACATCTACGCCCACAACAAATTGTGTTCTACTCGCGCAAGAAGAACTACGCATAGACCTAGCTCATGATGCCACTGTTGGGGAACGTTGCAGAAAACAAAAATTTCCTACGGTTTCACCAAGATCCATCTAGGAGTTCATCTAGCAACGAGTGATAGGATGCATCTACATACCTTGTAGATCGCGAGCGGAAGCGTTCAAAGAACGGGGATGAGGAGTCGTACTCGACGTGATTCGAATCACCGAAGATCCTAGCACCGAACGGACGGCACCTCCGCGTTCAACACACGTACGGAACAGCCACGTCTCCTTCTTCTTGATCCAGCAAGGGGGAAGGAGAGGTTGAGGAAGATGGCACCAGCAGCAGCACGACGGCGTGGTGGTGATGGAGCTGCAGTACTCCGTCAGGGCTTCGCCAAGCGCTATGGAGGAGGAGGAGGTGTTGGAGAGGGAGAAGGAGGCAACCAAAGGCGTGGGATGAAAGCCCTCCTTCCCCCACTATATATAGGAGGGCCAAGGGGGGGCGCCGGCCCTAGGAGATCCAATCTCCTAGGGTGGGGCGGCGGCCAAGGGAGGATTCCTCCTCCCCCCAAGGCACCTAGGAGGTGCCTTCCCCTCCTAGGACTCTTCCTCCTTGAAACCCTAGGCGCATGGGCCTCTTGGGGCTGGTGCCCTTGGCCCATGTAGGCCAAGGCGCACCCCCTACAGCCCATGTGGCCCCCCGGGACAGGTGGCCCCACCCGGTGGACCCCCGGGACCCCTTCCGGTGGTCCCGGTACAATACCGATAACCCCGAAACTTGTCCCGATGGCCGAAACAAGCACTTCCTATATATACTTCTTTACCTCCGGACCATTCCGGAACTCCTCGTGACGTCCGGGATCTCATCCGGGACTCCGAACAACATTCGGGTTACTGCATATACATATCCCTACAACCCTAGCGTCACCGAACCTTAAGTGTGTAGACCCTACGGGTTCGGGAGACACTGTAGACATGACCGAGATCGACTCTCTGGTCAATAACCAACAGCGGGATCTGGATACCCATGTTGGCTCCCACATGCTCCACGATGATCTCATCGGATGAACCACGATGTCGAGGATTCAATCAACCCCGTACGCAATTCCCTTTGTCAATCGATATGTTACTTGCCCGAGATTCGATCGTCGGTATCCCAATACCTCGTTCAATCTCGTTACCGGCAAGTCACTTTACTCGTACCGTAATGCATGATCCCGTGACCAGACACTTGGTCACTTTGAGCTCATTATGATGATGCATTACCGAGTGGGCCCAGTGATACCTCTCCGTCATACGGAGTGACAAATCCCAGTCTTGATCCATGTCAACCCAACAGACACTTTCGGAGATACCTGTAGTGCACCTTTATAGTCACCCAGTTACGTTGTGACGTTTGGTACACCCAAAGCACTCCTACGGTATCCGGGAGTTACACGATCTCATGGTCCAAGGAAAAGATACTTGACATTGGAAAACTCTAGCAAACGAACTATACGATCTTGTGCTATGTTTAGGATTGGGTCTTGTCCATCACATCATTCTCCTAATGATGTGATCTCGTTATCAATGACATCCAATGTCCATAGTCAGGAAACCATGACTATCTGTTGATCAACGAGCTAGTCAACTAGAGGCTTACTAGGGACATGTTGGTGTCTATTATTCACACATGTATTACGATTTCTGGATAATACAATTATAGCCTCTAGGGCATATAATATAATGCTTTTATTATTGCCTCTAGGGCATATTTCCAACAGTAATTGTACCTGCTCCCTTATTGGAAAGTAGTACATCACAGAAACCGGTTTCTGTGACACCTACACCATTAGTGAGGAAGCTAATGATGATGATCATGAAACTTCAGATCAAGATACTACTGAACCTCGTAGATCAACCAGAGTAAGATCCGCACCAGAGTGGTACGGTAATCCTGTTCTGGAAGTCATGCTACTAGATCCATGATGAACCTACGAACTATGAAGAAGCGATGGTGAGCCCAGATTCCGCAAAATGGCTTGAAGCCATGAAATCTGAGATGGGATCCATGTATGAGAACAAAGTATGGACTTTGGTTGACTTGCCCAATGATCGGCAAGCAATTGAGAATAAATGGATCTTCAAGAAGAAGACTGACGCTGACGGTAATGTTACTGTCTACAAAGCTCGACTTGTCGCAAAAGGTTTTCGACAAGTTCAAGGGATTGACTACGATGAGACCTTCTCACATGTAGCGATGCTTAAGTCTATCCGAATCTTGTTAGCAATTGCCGCATTTTATAATTATGAAATTTGGCAGATGGTTGTAAAAACTGCATTCCTGAATGGATTTCTGGAAGAAGAGTTGTATATGATGCAACCGGAAGGTTTTGTCGATCCAAAGGGAGCTAACAAAGTGTGCAAGCTCCAGCGATCCATTTATGGACTGGTGCAAGCCTCTCGGAGTTGGAATAAATTCTTTGATAGTGTGGTCAAAGCATTTGGGTTTATACAGACTTTTGGAGAAGCCTGTATTTACAAGAAAGTGAGTGGGAGCTCTATAGTATTTCTGATATTATATGTAGACGACATATTACTAATTGGAAATGATATAGAATTTCTGGATAGCATAAGGGATACTTGAATAAGAGTTTTTCAATGAAAGACCTCGGTGAAGCTGCTTACATATTGGGCATTAAGATCTATAGAGATAGATCAAGACGCTTAATTGGACTTTCACAAAGCACATACCTTGACAAAATTTTGAAGAAGTTCAAAATGGATCAAGCAAAGAAAGGATTCTTGCCTGTGTTACAAGGTGTGAAATTGAGTAAGACTCAATGCCCGACCAATGCAGAAGATAGAGAGAAAATGAAAGATGTTCCCTATGCTTCAGCCATAGGCTCTATCATGTATGCAATGCTGTGTACCAGACCTGATGTATGTCTTGCTATAAGTCTAGCAGGGAGGTACCAAAGTAATCCAGGAGTGGATCACTGGACAGCGGTCAAGAACATCCTGAAATACCTGAAAAGGACTAAGGATATGTTTCTCGTATATGGAGGTGACAAAGAGCTCATCGTAAATGGTTACGTTGATGCAAGCTTTGACACTGATCCGGACGATTCTAAATCGCAAACCGGATACCGTGTTTACATTAAACGGTGGAGCTGTCAGTTGGTGCAGTTCTAAACAAAGCGTTGTGGCGGGATCTACATGTGAAGCGGAGTACATAGCTGCTTCGAAGCAGCAAATGAAGGAGTCTGGATGAAGGAGTTCATATCCGATCTAGGTGTCATACCTAGTGCATCGGGTCCAATGAAAATCTTTTGTGACAATACTGGTGCAATTGCCTTGGCAAAGGAATCCAGATTTCACAAGAGAACCAAACACATCAAGAGACGCTTCAATTCCATCCGGGATCTAGTCCAGGTGGGAGACATAGAGATTTGCAAGATACATAGGATCTGAATATAGCAGACCCGTTGACTAAGCCTCTTCCACGAGCAAAACATGATCAGCACCAAAGCTCCATGGGTGTTAGAATCATTACTGTGTAATCTAGATTATTGACTCTAGTGCAAGTGGGAGACTGAAGGAAATATGCCCTAGAGGCAATAATAATGTTATTATTTTATTTCCTCATATCATGATAAATGTTTATTATTCATGCTAGAATTGTATTATCCGGAAACATAATACTTGTGTGAATACATAGACAAACCAAACGTCACTAGTATGCCTCTACTTGACTAGCTCGTTAATCGAAGATGGTTATGTTTCCTAACCATAGACATGTGTTGTCATTTGATCAATGGGATCACATCATTAGGAGAATGATGTGATTGACATGACCCATTCCATTAGCTTAGCACCCGATCGTTTAGTATGTTCTATTGCTTTCTTCATGACTTATACATGTTCCTATGACTATGAGATTATGCAACTCCCGTTTACCGGAGGAACACTTTGTGTGCTACCAAACGTCACAACGTAACTGGGTGATTATAAAGGAGACTACAGGTGTCTCCAAAGGTACATGTTGGGTTTGGCGTATTTCGAGATTAGGATTTGTCACTCCGATTGTCGGAGAGGTATCTCTGGGCCCTCTCGGTAATGCACATCACATAAGCCTTGCAAGCATTGCAACTAATGAGTTAGTTGTGAGATGATGTATTACGGAACGAGTAAAGAGACTTGCCGGTAACGAGATTGAACTAGGTATTGGATACCGATGACGATCGAATCTCGGGCAAGTAACATACCGATGACAAAGGGAACAACGTATGTTGTTATGCGGTCTGACCGATAAAGATCTTCATAGAATATGTAGGAGCCAATATGGGCATCCAGGTCCCGCTATTGGTTATTGACCGTGTCTACATTGTTCTCAGGAACATTCTTGAACCGTAGGGTCCGCACGCTCGTTGGCTCTACGCGTAAAAGCTTAGCGAAACCCTGACGTAAGGGGTGTCCGTCCAATATTTTGATGTAACGCTTAACCCGTTTTATACATAGTATATTGTATCTCATTTGTCAATAGTAGTGTCACGCCAATATTATATAATAGTTTCTTGGAGTGTGTATGTCTTCCTCATTGTTATGGCTTGATGTCTACGTGAACTCGCGACGTTCCACAGTGATGAGTGCTGTGACTGCAAACAGGCCGTCGGAGAACCAATAATGAAAACGGAAGTGGAAGTACTCATGAAAGATGTGGACGTCAGACCTGAATACTATATGAAGATTGAACAATATTCTGAAGGAACGCTGGTGTTTTGGTACACTGGGGAAGACAATCGGACATTGTTCCTTAGCTGCAGAGATGTCAGGTACCGGGGAATGTCTATACAGCGACACCCGCGGATAGCTCTAAACACTGAGGGCTTAGAGGGGACCCACGCGTGGGAAGGCCCTGCCCGCGACGGGAGTGAATCACTAGGCTAGTGGGCTGCGCTTAAGAGTCGGGGCCGCCCAGCCTATGGAGGTTTAAGAGACGCACGCAGAGCGCCTTACCTCGCAAAGTCGCGACTGACCGCTGCGCGGCCACATCAAGGAGAGGGCCCGGCGGCCGGCGCCCCCTCTGCATGGGTTTCGTATATCACCCGTCCCATAGGTCGCGCAACATAAGGAACAAGAAGAGAGGGAGATTCGCGGCCGCTCACCGCGGACCCTACGCGATCGAGGAGAACTTCAGTAGTAACTTTCTACAGAAAATGTCAATTCTGCTACGCCACTAAGAGCGACATAACGGAATTAAAGGTGGTGGAAGATGTGCATTTGAGTCATAAGCCGAACCGGGGAGATGTGGTCAGTACCCTGCGACATCGAGATTCACCACGCACACGCAAGATCATGCTGATGCACCCGAAACAACGTAGAGGAAGGATCGTACATACCTAGTAGATCGACGGAAGCGTTTGGTTGATGTAGTCGTACGTCTTCACGATCCAACCGATCAAGTACCGAAACTACGGCACCTCCGAGTTCGAGCACACGTTCAGCTCGATGACGATCCCCGGACTCCGATCCAGCAAAGTGTCGGGGAAGAGTTCCGTCAGCACGACGGCGTGGTGACGATCTTGATGCACTACAGCAGCAGGGCTTCGCCTAAACTCCGCTACAGTATTATCGAGGACTATGGTGGCTGGGGGCACCGCACACGGCTAAGGAATAGATCACGTGGATCAACTTGTGTGTTCTAGGGTGCCTCTGCCTCAGTATATAAAGGACTAGAGGGGGGAGGCTGGCCGGCCAAGGTGTGGCGCGCCAGGAGAGTCCTACTCCCTCTGGGGAGTAGGATCCCCCCCAATCCTAGTTGGAATAGGATTCGCGGAGGGGGAAAAGAGAGAGAGGGGGCCGGCCACCTCTCCTAGTCCTAATAGGACTAGGGGAAGGGGGAGGCGCGCAGCCCATGTAGGGCTGCCTCTTCTCTTTTCCACTAAGGCCCATCATGGCCCATTTAGCTCCCGGGGGGTTCCGGTAACCTTCCCGGTACTCCGGTAAAATCCCGATTTCACCCGGAACACTTCCGATATCCAAACATAGGCTTCCAATATATCAATCTTTACGTCTCGACCATTTCGAGACTCCTCGTCATGTCCGTGATCACATCCGGGACTCCGAACAACCTTCGGTACATCAAAATGCATAAACTCATAATATAACTGTCATCGTAACCTTAAGCGTGCGGACCCTACGGGTTCGAGAACAATGTAGACATGACCGAGACACGTCTCTCGGTCAATAACCAATAGCGGGACCTGGATGCCCATATTGGCTCCTACATATTCTACGAAGATCTTTATCGGTCAGACCGCATAACAACATACGTTGTTCCCTTTGTCATCGGTATGTTACTTGCCCGAGATTTGATCGTCGGGGTCTCAATACCTAGTTCAATCTCGTTACCGGCAAGTCTCTTTACTCGTTCCGTAATACATCATCCCGCAACTAACTCATTAGTTGCAATGCTTGCAAGGCTTAAGTGATGTGCATTACCGAGAGGGCCCAGAGATACCTCTCCGACATTCGGAGTGACAAATCCTAATATCGAAATACGCCAACCCAACATGTACCTTTGGAGACACCTGTAGAGCTCCTTTATAATCACCCAGTTACATTGTGACGTTTGGTAGAACACAAAGTGTTCCTCCGGCAAACGGGAGTTGCATAATCTCATAGTCATAGGAACATGTATAAGTCATGAAGAAAGCAATAGCAACATACTAAACGATCGGGTACTAAGCTAATGGAATGGGTCATGTCAATCAGATCATTCAACTAATGATGTGATCCCGTTAATCAAATAACAACTCTTTGTCCATGGTTAGGAAACATAACCATCTTTGATTAACGAGCTAGTTCAAGTAGAGGCATACTAGTGACACTCTGTTTGTCTATGTATTCACACATGTGTTATGTTTCCGGTTAATAAATTCTAGCATGAATAATAAACATTTATCATGATATAAGGAAATAAATAATAACTTTATTATTGCCTCTAGGGCATATTTCCTTCAGTCTCCCACTTGCACTAGAGTCAATAATCTAGATTACACAGTAATGATTCTAACATCCATGGAGCCTTGGTGCTGATCATGTTTTGCTCGTGGAAGAGGCTTAGTCAATGGGTCTGCAACATTCAGATCCGTATGTATCTTGCAAATCTCTATGTCTCCCACCTGGACTAGATCCCGGATGGAATTGAAGCGTCTCTTGATGTGCTTGGTTCTCTTGTGAAATCTGGATTCCTTTGCCAAGGCAATTGCACCAGTATTGTCACAAAAGATTTTCATTGGACCCGATGCACTAGGTATGACACCTAGATCGGATATGAACTCCTTCATCCAGACTCCTTCGTTTGCTGCTTCCTAAGCAGCTATGTACTCCGCTTCACATGTAGATCCCGCTACACGCTTTGTTTAGAACTGCACCAACTGACAGCTCCACCGTTTAATGTAAACACGTATCCGGTTTGCGATTTAGAATCGTCCGGATCAGTGTCAAAGCTTGCATCAACGTAACCTTTACGATGAGCTCTTTGTCACCTCCATATACGAGAAACATATCCTTAGTCCTTTTCAGGTATTTCAGGATGTTCTTGACCGCTGTCCAGTGATCCACTCCTGGATTACTTTGGTACCTCCCTGCTAGACTTATAGCAAGGCACACATCAGGTCTGGTACACAGCATTGCATACATGATAGATCATGGCTGAAGCATAGGGAACATCTTTCATATTCTCTCTATCTTCTGCAGTGGTCGGGCATTGAGTCTTACTCAACTTCACACCTTGTAACACAGGCAAGAATCCTTTCTTTGCTTGATCCATTTTGAACTTCTTCAAAATCTTGTCAAGGTATGTGCTTTGTGAAAGTCCAATTAAGCGTCTTGATCTATCTCTATAGATCTTTGCCTAATATGTAAGCAGCTTCACCGAGGTCTTTCATTGAAAAACTTTTATTCAAGTATCCCTTTATGCTATCCAGAAATTCTATATCATTTCCAATCAGCAATATGTCATCCACATATAATATCAGAAATGCTACAGAGCTCCCACTCACTTTCTTGTAAATACAGGCTTCTCCGAAAGTCTGTATAAACCCAAATGCTTTGATCACACTATCAAAGCGTTTATTCCAACTCCGAGAGGCTTGCACCAGTCCATAAATGGATCGCTGGAGCTTGCACACTTTGTTAGCTCCCTTTGGATCGACAAAACCTTCTGGTTGCATCATATACAACTCTTCTTCCAGAAATCCATTCAGGAATGCAGTTTTGACATCCATTTGCCAAATTTCATAATCATAAAATGCGGCAATTGCTAACATGATTCGGACAGACTTAAGCATCGCTACGGGTGAGAAGGTCTCATCGTAGTCAATCCCTTGAACTTGCCGAAAACCTTTTGCGACAAGTCGAGCTTTGTAGGCAGTAATATTACCGTTGGCGTCAGTCTTCTTCTTGAAGATCCATTTATTCTCAATTGCTTGCCGATCATTGGGCAAGTCAACCAAAGTCCATACTTTGTTCTCATACATGGATCCCATCTCAGATTTCATGGCTTCAAGACATTTTGCGGAATGTGGGCTCATCATCGCTTCTCCATAGTTCGTAGGTTCATCATGATCTAGTAGCATGACTTTCATAACAGGATTACCGTACCACTCTGGTGCGGATCTTATTCTGGTTGATCTACGAGGTTCAGTAGTATCTTGTTCTGAAGTTTCATGATCATCATCATTAGCTTCCTCACTAATTAGTGTAGGTGTCACAGAAACTGGTTTCTGTGATATACTACTTTCCAATAAGGGAGAAGGTACAGTTACCTCATCAAATTCTACTTTCCTCCCACTCACTTCTTTCGAGAGAAACTCCTTCTCTAGAAAGTTTCCGAACTTAGCAACAAAAGTCTTGCCTTCGAATCTGTGATAGAAGGTGTATCCAATAGTCTCCTTTGGATATCCTATGAAGACACATTTCTCCGATTTGGGTTCGAGCTTATCAGGTTGAAGCTTTTCACATAAGCATCGCAGCCCCAAACTTCAGAAACGACAAACTTTGGTTCTTGCCAAACCACAGTCATAAAGGCGTCGATCTCAAAGGATTTTGATGGTGCCCTATTTAACGTGAATGCCGGCCAGTCTCCTAAAGCATCCCCATAACGATAGCGGTAATCAGTAGAGACATCCATAGATCGCACCATATCTAGTAAAGTACGATTACGACGTTCGGACACACCATTACGCTGTGGTTCCGGGTGGCGTGAGTTGCGAAACTATTCCACATTTTTCAAATGTACACCAAACTCGTAACTCAAATATTCTCCTCCACGATCAGATCGTAGAAACTTTATTTTCTTGTTACGATGATTTTCAACTTCACTCTGAAATTCTTTGAACTTTTCAAATGTTTCAGACTTATGTTTCATTAAGTAGATATACCCATATCTGCTTAAATCATCTGTGAAGGTGAGAAAATAACGATATCCGCCACGAGCCTCAATATTCATCGGACCACATACATCTGTATGTATGATTTCCAACAAATCTGTTGCTCTCTCCATAGTACCGGAGAACGGTGTTTTGTCATCTTGCCCATGAGGCACGGTTCGCAAGTACCAAGTGATTCATAATCAAGTGGTTCCAAAAGTCCATCAGTATGGAGTTTCTTCATGCGCTTTATACCGATATGACCTAAACGGCAGTGCCACAAATAAGTTGCACTATCATTATCAACTCTGCATCTTTTGGCTTCAACATTATGAATATGTGTGTCACTACTATCGAGATTCAAAAGAATAGACCACTCTTCAAGGGTGCATGACCATAAAAGATATTACTCATATAAATAGAACAACCATTATTCTCTGATTTAAATGAATAACCGTCTCGCATCAAACAAGATCCAGATATAATGTTCATGCTTAACGCTGGCACCAAATAACAATTATTTAGGTCTAATACTAATCCCGAAGGTAGATGTAGAGGTAGCGTGCCGACTGCGATCACATCGACTTTGGAACCGTTTCCCACGCGCATCGTCACCTCGTCCTTAACCAATCTTCGCTTGATCCGTAGTCCCTGTTTCGAGTTGCAAATATTAGCAACAGAACCAGTATCAAATACCCAGGTGCTACTGCGAGCATTAGTAAGGTACACATCAATAACATGTATATCACATATACCTTTGTTCACCTTGCCATCCTTCTTATCCGCCAAATACTTGGGGCAGTTCCGCTTCCAGTGACCAGTCTGCTTGCAATAGAAGCACTCAGTTTCAGGCTTAGGTCCAGGTTTGGGTTTCTTCTCTTGAGTAGCAACTTGCTTGCCGTTCTTTTTGAAGTTCCCCTTCTTCTTCCCTTTTGCCCTTTTTCTTGAAACTAGTGGTCTTGTTGACCATCAACACTTGATGCTCCTTCTTGATTTCTACCTCCGCAGGTTCAGCATTGCGAAGAGCTCGGGAATCTTTTTCATCCCTTGCATATTATAGTTCATCATGAAGCTCTTGTAGCTTGGTGGCAGTGATTGAAGAATTCTGTCAATGACGCAATCATCTGGAAGATTAACTCCCAATTGAATCAAGTGATTATTATACCCAGACATTTTGAGTATATGCTCACTGACAGAACTCGTTCTCCTCCATCTTGCGAGCTATAGAACTTATTGGAGACTTCATATCTCTCAATCCGAGCATTTGCTTGAAATATTAACTTCAACTCCTGGAACATCTCATATGCTCCATGACGTTCAAAATCGTTGAAGTCCCGATTCTAAGCCGTAAAGCATGGCACACTGAACTATCGAGTAGTCATCAGCTTTGCTCTGCCAGACGTTCATAACATCGGCGTTGCTCCTGCAGCAGGCCTGGCACCCAGCGGTGCTTCCAGGACGTAATTCTTCTGTGCAGCAATGAATAATCTCAAGTTACGGACCCAGTCCGTGTAATTGCTACCATAATCTTTCAACTTTGCTTTCTCAAGGAACGCATTAAAATTCAACGGAACAACAGCACGGGCCATCTATCTACAATCAAACATAAACAAGCAAGATACTATCAGGTACTAAGTTCATGATAAATTTAAGTTCAATTAATCATTATTAAGAACTCCCACTTAGATAGACATCCCTCTAATCCTCTAAGTGATCGTGATCCAAATCAACTAAACCATAACCGATCATCACGTGAGATGGAGTAGTTTTTATGGTGAACATCGCTATGTTGATCATATCTACTATATGATTCACGCTCGACCTTTCGGTCTCCGTGTTCCGAGGCCATATCTGTCATATGCTTGGCTCGTCAAGTATAACCTGAGTATTCCGCGTGTGCAACTGTTTTGCACCCGTTGTATTTGAACGTAGAGCTTATCACACCCGATCATCAGTGTTGAAATCACACCCGATCATCACGTGGTGTCTCGGGCACGAAGAACTTTGGCAACGGTGCATACTCAGGGAGAACACTTCTTGATAATTTAGTGAGAGATCATCTTATAATGCTACCGTCAATCAAAGCAAGATAAGATGCATAAAAGATAAACATCACATGCAATCAATATAAGTGATATGATATGGCCATCATCATCTTGTGCTTGTGATCTCCATCTCCGAAGCACCGTCATGATCACCATCGTACCGGCGTGACACCTTGATCTCCATCGTAGCATCATTGTCCTCTCTCCAAGTTTATGCTTCCACGACTATCACTACCGCTTAGTAATAAAGTAAAGCATTACATCGCGATTTCATTGCATACAATAAAACGACAACCATAAGGCTCCTGCTAGTTGCCGATAACTCGGTTACAAAACATGATCATCTCATACAATAAAATTCAGCATCATGTCTTGACCATATCACATCACAACATGCCCTACAAAAACAAGTTAGACGTCCTCTACTTTGTTGTTGCAAGTTTTACGTGGCTGCTACGGGCTTTAAGCAAGAACCAATCTCACCTACGCATCAAAACCACAACGATAGTTTGTCAAATAGACTCCGTTTTAACCTTCGCAAGGACCAGGCGTAGCCATATTGGTTCAACTAAAGTTGGAGAGACAGTCGCCCGCAAGCCACCTGTGTGCAAAACACGTCGGGGGAACCGGTCTCGCGTAAGCGTACGCGTAATGGTTGGTCCGGGTCGTCTCGTCCAACAATACCGCCGAACCAAAGTATGACATGCTGGTAGGCAGTATGACTTATATCGCCCACAACTCACTTGTGTTCTACTCGTGCATATAACATCAACATAAATACCTAGGCTCGGATGCCACTGTTGGGGTTATAGTAAATTTCAAAAAAATTTCCTACGCACACGCAAGATCATGTGATGCATAGCAACGAGAGGGGAGAGTGTGTGTCTACGTACCCATGCAGACCGACTGCGGAAGCGTTGACACAACGTAGAGGAAGTAGTCGTTCGTCTTCACGATCCAACCGATCAAGCACCGAAACTACGGCACCTCCGAGTTCGAGCACACGTTCAGCTCGAGTCGATCCCCGGACTCCGATCCAGCAAAGTGTCGGGGAAGAGTTCCGTCAGCACGACGGCGTGGTGACGATCTTGATGCACTACAGCAGCAGGGCTTCGCCTAAACTCCGCTACAGTATTATCGAGGAATATGGTGGCTGGGGGCACCGCACACGGCTAAGGAATAGATCACGTGGATCAACTTGTGTGTTCTGTGCCTCTGCCTCAGTATATAAAGGAGTAGAGGGGGAGGCTGGCCGGCCAAGGAGGAGGCGCGCCAGGAGAGTCCTACTCCCTCTAGGAGTAGGATTCCCCCCCCAATCCTAGTTGGAATAGGATTCGCGGAGGGGGAAAAGAGAGAGAGAGGAGGGGGCCGGCCACCTCTCCTAGTCCTAATAGGACTAGGGGAAGGGGGAGGCGCACAGCCCATGTAGGCCTGCCTCTTCTCTTTTCCACTAAGGCCCATCATGGCCCATTTAGCTCCCGGGGGGTTCCGGTAACCTTCCCGGTACTCCGGTAAAATCCCGATTTCACCCGGAACACTTCCGATATCCAAACATAGTTTCCAATATATCAATATTTACGTCTCGACCATTTTGAGACTCCTCGCCATGTCTGTGATCACATCCGGGATCCGCACAACCTTCGGTACATCAAATCATAAACTCATAATATAACTGTCATCGTAACTTAAGCGTGCGGACCCTACGGTTCGAGAACCATGTAGACATGACCGAGACACGTCTCGTCAATAACCAATAGCGGAACCTGGATGCTCATATTGGCTCCTACATATTCTACGAAGATCTTTATCGGTCAGACCGCATAACAACATACGTTGTTCCCTTTGTCATCGGTATGTTACTTGCCCGAGATTCGATCGTCGGTATCCAATACCTAGTTCAATCTCGTTACCGGCAAGTCTCTTTACTCGTCGTAATACATCATCTCCGCAACTAACTCATTAGTTGCAATGCTTGCAAGGCTTATGTGATGTGCATTACCGAGAGGGCCCAGAGATACCTCTCCGACAATCGGAGTGACAAAACCTAATCTCGAAATACGCCAACCCAACATGTACCTTTGGAGACACCTGTAGTACTCCTTTATAATCACCCAGTTACGTTGTGATGTTTGGTAGTACCCAAAGTGTTCCTCCGGTAAACGGGAGTTGCATAATCTCATAGTTATAGGAACATGTATAAGTCATGAAGAAAGCAATAGCAACATACTAAACGATCGGGTGCTAAGCTAATGGAATGGGTCATGTCAATCAGATCATTCTCTAATGATGTGATCCCGTTAATCAAATAACAACTCATTGTTCATGGTTAGGAAACATAACCATCTTTGATTAACGAGCTAGTCAAGTAGAGGCATACTAGTGACACTTTGTTTGTCTATGTATTCACATCCGGTTAATACAATTCTAGCATGAATAATAAACATTTATCATGATATAAGGAAATAAATAATAACTTTATTATTGCCTCTAGGGCATATTT
>NC_053026.1:455010316-455074634 GCF_003073215.2 Triticum urartu | reverse complement strand
TCGTCCTCGAGTAGGTAAATGATAAAAAGAGAATTTTTGATGCGGAGTGCTACTTGGCATAATTTCAATGTAAATCTTCTTAATTGTGATATGAATATTCAGATTCGAAAGATTGAAGACAAAAGTTCATATTGACATAAAAATAATAATACTTCAAGCATACTAACAAAGCAATTATGTTTTCTCAAAATAACATGGCCAAAGAAAGTTATCCCTACAAAATCATATAGTCTGGCTATGCTCTATCTTCACCACACAAAGTATTTAAATCATGCGCAACCCCGATGACAAGCCAATCAATTGTTTCATACTCTAACTTTTTCAAAACTTTTTCAATCTTCACGCAATACATGAGCATGAGCCATGGATATAGCACTATAGGTGGAATAGAATGGTGGTTGTGGAGAAGACAAAAAGGAGAAGATAGTCTCACATCAACTAGGCATATCAACGGGCTATGGAGATGCCCATCAATAGATATCAATGTGAGGGAGTAGGGATTGCCATGCAACAGATGGACTAGAGCTATAAGTATATGAAAGCTCAAAAAGAAACTAAGTGGGTGTGCATCCAACTTGCTTGCTCATGAAGACCTAGGGCAATTTGAGGAAGCCCATCATTGGAATATACAAGCCAAGTTCTATAATGAAAAATTCCCACTAGTATATGAAAGTGATAACATGAGAGACTCTCTACTATGAAGTGGTGCTACTTTGAAGCACAAGTGTGGTAAAAGGATAGTAACATTGTCCCTTCTCTCTTTTTCTCTCATTTTTTTATTTGGGCCTTTTCTTTTTTTTATGGCCTCTTTTTTTATTTGGGCTTCTTTGGCCTCTTTTATTTATTTTTCGTCCGGAGTCTCATCCCGACTTATGGGGGAATCATAGTCTCCATCATTCTTTACTCACTGGGACAATGCTCTAATAATGATGATCATCACACTTTTATTTTTGTTATAACTCAACAATTACAACTCGATACTTAGAACAAAATATGACTCTATGTGAATGCATCCGGCGGTGTACCGGGATATGCAATATGACAATGGTGGAGTGTGTCATGATGAACTAGTTGGTGGAAAGTTGCATGGCAATATATCTCGGAATGGCTATGGAAATGCCATAATAGGTAGGTATGGTGGCTGTTTTGAGGAAGGTATATGGTAGGTGTATGATACCGGCGAAAGGTGCGCGGTATTAGAGAGGCTAGCAAAGGTAGAAGGGTGAGAGTGTGTATAATCCATGGACTCAACATTAGTCATAAAGAACTCATATACTTATTGCAAAAATCTAGAAGTTATCAAAGCAAAGTATTATGCGCATGCTCCTAGGGGGATAGATTGGTAGGAAAAGACCATCGCTCGTCCCCGACCGCCACTCATAAGGAAGACAATCAATAAATAAATCATGCTCCGACTTCATCACATAACGGTTCACCATACGTGCATGCTAAGGGAATCACAAACTTTAACACAAGTATTCTTTAAATTCACAACTACTCAACTAGCATGACTTTAATATTATCACCTCCATATCTCAAAACAATTATCATGCTTCAATCTTTTCTTAGTATTCAACACACTCAAAAGAAAGTTTCACAAATCTTGAATACCAAGCATATTATTATTAAGCAAATTACCATGCTATTAAGAGACTCTCAAAATAATTTAAGTGAAGCATGAGAGATCAATAGTTTCTTTAAAACAAATCCACCACCGTGCTCTAAAAGATCTAAGTGAAGCACATAGAGCAAAATTATAACGCTCAAAAGATATAAGTGAAGCACATAGAGCAAAATTACTTAGCTCAAAAGATATAAGTGAAGCACATAGAGCAAAACTACTTAGCTCAAAAGATATAAGTGAAGCACATAGAGTATTCTATCAAATTTTAATTCATGTATGGCTCTCTCAAAAGGTGTGTACAACAAGGTTGATTGTGGCATACTAAGACACAAAGACACAAATAATACAAGACGCTACAAGCAAAACACATATCATGTTGGTGAATAAAAATATAGCTCCAAGTAAATTACCGATGGAAGTGGACGAAAGAGGGGATGCCTTCCGGGGCATCCCCAAGCTTTGACTTCTTGGTGTCCTTGGATTATCTTGGGGGTGCCATGGGCATCCCCAAGCTTAGGCTCTTGCCACTCCTTGTTCCATGATCCATCAAAAGAATTCACCCAAAACTTGAAAACTTCACAACACAAAACTCAAAATAGAAAACTCGTGAGCTCCGTTAGCGAAAGAAAACAAAAGACCACTTCAAGGTACTGTAATGAACTCATTCTTTATTTATATTGGTGTTAAACCTACTGTATTCAAACTTCTCTATGGATTATAAACTATTTTACTAGCCATAGATTCATCAAAATAAGCAAACAACACACGAAAAACAGAATCTGTCAAAAACAGAACAGTCTGTAGTAATCTGTAGCTAGCGCAAGATCTGGAACCCCAAAAATTCTAAAATAAATTTATGGACGTTAGTAATTTATCTATTAATCATCTTCAAAAAGAATTAACTAAATAGAACTCTCCAAATAAAAATGATAGCAGTTCTCGTGAGCGCTAAAGTTTCTGTTTTTTTTACAGCAAGTTCAACAAGACTTTCCCCAAGTCTTCCCAACAGTTCTACTTGGCACAAACACTAATTAAACACAAAAAACACAACCAAAACATAGGCTTTTATTTATTACTAAGCAGGAGCAAAAGGCAAGGAATAAAAATAAAATTGGGTTGCCTCCTAACAAGCGCTATCGTTTAACGCCCCTAGCTAGGCATAAAAGCGAGGATAGATCTAGGTATTGCCATCTTTGGTAGGCAATCCATAAGTGGCTCTCATGATAGTTTCATATGGTATTTTGTTTCTAGGAAAGTGTTCCATGCCCTTTTTAATGGAAATTGAAATCTAAATATTCCCTTCCTTCATATCAATAATCGCACCAACCGTTCTAAGGAAAGGTCTACTAAGAATAATAGTGCAAGAAGGATTGCAATCTATATCAAGAACAATGAAATCTACGGGCACATAATTTCTATTTGCAACAATAAGAACATCATTAATCCTCCCCACAGGTTTCTTAATAGTGGAATCCGCAAGATGCAAGTTTAGAGAGCAATCATCAAAATTACGGAAATCTAGCAAATCACACAAAGTCTTGGGAATAGTAGAGGCACTAGCACCCAAATCACACAAAGCATAAAACTCATGATCTTTAATTTTAATTTTAATACTTGGTTCCCACTCATCATAGAGTTTTCTAGGGATAAAAACTTTCAACTCAAGTTTTTCTTCATAAGATTGCATCAAGGCATCAACAATATGTTCGGTGAAGGCTTTATTTTGACTATAAGCATGTGGAGAATTTAGCACGGATTGCAACAAGGAAATACAATCAATTAAAGAGCAACTTTCATAATTAAATTCCTTGAAATCCAATATAGTGGGTTTAGCAACATCTAGATTTTTATTTCTTTCTATCACACTTTCATCAATGTCATCATCAAGATCTAAATACTCCAAATTTTTAGAACGCCTTCTAGGTAAACGAAGATCATATTCAGTTTCATCAAGATTTATATTGCAAAACAAAGATTTAATAGGGGACACATCAATAACTTTTAGATCTTCATCTTCATTTTCATAGGAATTGGAAGAACACCCTTTAATAAAGGCATCTTTGGAAGCACGCATCCTAGCGGTTCTTTCCTTGCACTCATCAATGGAAATTATCATGGCTTTGAGAGACTCATTGATATCATGCTTAGGAGTAATAGATCTAAGCTTTAAAGAATCAATCTCAAGAGAAAATCTATCAACGTTTCTAGCCAAATCATCAACTTTAAGCAATTTCTCTTCAAGCAAAGCATTAAAATTCTTTTGTGAATTCATAAACTCTTTAGCACTATTCTCAAATTCAGAGGGCATCTTATTATAATTTCCATGAGAGTTGTTGTAGGAATTCCCATAATTATTAGAAGGATTACTATGATATGGCCTAGGATTAAAATTCCCTCTATAAGCGTTCTTACTAAAATTATTCCTACCAACAAAATTCACGTCCATAGATTCATTGTTATTCTCAATCAAAGTAGACAAAGGCATATCATTAGGATCATAAGAAACACTCCTAGTAGCAAATAATTTCATAAGTTCATCCATCTTTCCACTCAACACATTGATTTCTTCTATCGCATGCACTTTTTATTAGAAGATCTTTCAGTATGCCGTTGAGAATAATTAACCATAATATTATCTAGGAGTTTAGTAGCATCTCCTAAAGTGATTTCCATAAAAGTGCCTCCCGCGGCCGAATCTAAAAGATTTCTAGAAGCAAAATTCAATCCGGCATAAAATTTTTGTATGATCATCGACAAATTCAAACCATGAGTAGGGCAATTACGTATCATTAATTTCATTCTCTCCCAAGCTTGTGCAACATGTTCATGATCAAGTTGCTTAAACTTCATAATATCGTTTCTAAGAGAGATGATCTTAGTGGGAGGAAAATACTTAGAGATAAAAGCATCTTTGCACTTGTTCCATGAATCAATACTATTCTTAGGCAAAGACGAAAACCAAGCTTTAGCACGATCTCTAAGTGAAAAAGGAAATAGCTTCAATTTAACGACATCATTATCGACATCTTTTTTCTTTTGCATATCACATAAATCAACGAAGCTATTCAGATGAGTAGCGGCATCTTCACTAGGAAGGCCGGCGAATTGATCTTTCATAACAAGATTCAACAAAGCAGTATTAATTTCACAAGACTCAACATCGGTAAGAGGAGCAATCGGAGTACTAAGGAAATCATTATTATTGGTATTGGTGAAGTCACACAATTTGGTATTATCTTGAGTCATCGCGACAAATAAGCAAACTAGCACACAAGCAAACAAGAGCAAACGGGCAAAAGAGGCAAATAGAGAGGGAGGATAGAGAGAGAGGGCGAATAAAACGACAAGGGTGAATTGGGGGAGAGGAAAACGAGAGGCAAATGGCAAATAATGTAATGCGAGAGATAGGGATTGTGATGGGTACTTGGTATGTTGACTTTTTGCGTAGACTCCCTGGCAACGGCGCCAGAAATCCTTCCTGCTACGTCTCGAGCTTGCGTTGGTTTTCCCCGAAGAGGAAGGGATGATGCACCAGAGTAGTGTAAGTATTTCCCTTAGTTTTTGAGAACCAAGGTATCAATCTAGTAGGAGGCCACGCTCAAGTCCCTCGTACCTGCACAAAACGATAGCTACTCGCAACCAACGCGATTAGGGGTTGTCAATCCCTTCACGGTCACTTATGAGAGTGAGATCTGATAGATATAATATTTTTGGTATTTTTGGTATAAAGATGCAAAGTAAAAAGTAAAGGCAAAGTAAAAAGCAAAGCAGATTAAAGTAATGGAGATTGATATGCTGAGAATAGACCCGGGGGCCATAGGTTTCACTAGTGGCTTCTCTCAAGAGCATAAGTATTCTACGGTGGGTGAACAAATTACTGTTGAGCAATTGACAGAATTGAGCATAGTTATGATAATATCTAGGCATGATCATGCATATAGGCATCACGTCCGTGACAAGTAGATCGAAACGATTCTGCATCTACTACTATTACTCCACTCATCGACCGCTATCCAGCATGCATCTAGAGTATTAAGTTAAAAACAGAGTAACACCTTAAGGAAGATGACATGATTTAGAGAGATAAATTCATGCAATATGAAATAAACCCCATCTTGATATCCTCGGTGGCAACGATGCAATACGTGCCTTGCTGCCCCTTCTGTCACTGGGAAAGGACACCGCAAGATCGAACCCAAAGCTAAGCACTTCTCCCATGGCAAGAACTACCCATCTAGTTGGCCAAACCAAACGGATAATTCGAAGAGACTTGCAAAGATAACCAATCATACATAAAAGAATTCAGAGAAGATTCAAATATTATTCATAGATAGACTTGATCATAAACCCACAATTCATCGGTCTCAACAAACACACCGCAAAAAGAAGATTACATCGAATAGATCTCCACAAGAGAGGGAGAGAACTTTGTATTGAGATTCAAAGAGAGAGAAGAAGCCATCTAGCTACTAACTATGGACCCGAAGGTCTGAGGTAAACTACTCACACTTCATCGGAGAGGCTATGATGATGTAGAGGCCCTGCGTGATGACGGCCCTCTTCCGGCGGAGCTCCGGAACAGGCCCCAAGATGGGATCTCGTGGATACAGAAAGTTGCGGCGGTGGAATTAGGTTTTTGGCTCCTGTTCTGATCGTTTGGGGGTACGTGTGTATATATAGGAGGAAGGAGTACGCCGGAGGAGCACCGAGGGGCCCACGAGGCAGGGGGCGTGCCCCCCACCCTCGTGACTGCCTCTTTTGTTCCTTGGAGCAGGGTCCAAGTCTCCTGGATCACGTTCGGTGAGAAAATCACGTTCCCGAAGGTTTTATTCCGTTTGGACTCCGTTTGATATTCCGTTTCTTCGAAACACTGAAATAGGCCAAAAAAACAGCAATTCTGGGCTGGGCCTCCGGTTAATAGGTTAGTCCCAAAAATAATATAAAAGTGGAAAATAAAGCCCAATATAGTCCAAAATAGTAGATAATATAGCATGGAGCAATCAAAAAGTATAGATACGTTGGAGACGTATCATGTAGCAAATAGTGTTCTAAAGGATCACTAGGAGGTACGGCAATAAAAGCAAGACCAATAATTTCATCCTTACTAGGTAATTCTTCCTCACGATGTTGTTTACTAAATTTAGAGAAATTAAACTCATGAACCATATCATCCAAGCCAACAGTAACAACATTCTTTGTGCAATCTATGGTAGCATTGACAGTATTTAGGAAGGGTCTACCAAATATAATGGGACAAAAACTATCTTGTGGGGAACCAACAACAAGAAAATCAGCAGGATATTTAGTTTTCCCACACAAGACTTCAACATCTCTAACAATTCCCATTGGTGAAATAGTATCTCTATTACCAAGTTTAATAGTAACATCAATTTCTTCTAACTCAACAGGTGCAATGTCATGCATAATTTCTTTGTATAAGTCAATAGGTATTGCACTAGCACTAGCACCCATATCACATAAGCTGTGATAACAATGATCTCCTATTTTAACAGAAATAACAGGCACGCCTACCACATGTCTATGTTTATCTTTATCACAAGGCTTAGCAATTCTAGCAGTTTCACCTTCGAACTGAATAACATGCCCATCAATATTATCAGACAAGAGATCTTTAACAATAGCAATATTAGGTTCTACTTTAACTTTCTCAGGAGGTGTATAAGTTCTAATATTGCTTTTACGAACAACAGTTGAAGCTTTGGCATGATCCTTTATTCTAACAGGGAAAGGTGGTTTCTCAACATAAGAAGTAGGAACAATAGGATCATTATAAGTGACAGTTTTTTCTTCAACTTTAATAGGTGCAGCTACTTTTACTTCTATGGGAGGATGATATTTAAACCACTTCTCCTTAGGGAGATCAACATAAGTAGCAAAAGATTCACAGAAAGAAGCTACTATCTCAGAGTCAAGTCCATATTTAGTGCTAAACTTACGGAAAATATCAGTGTCCATAAAAGATTTAACACAATCAAACTTAGGTTTCATACCTGACTCCTTACCTTCGTCGAGGTCCCAATCTTCAGAGTTGTGTTTAATTCTATCCAATAAATTCCATCTGAATTCAACAGTCTTCATCATAAAAGAGCCAGCACAAGAAGTATCGAGCATGGTGCGATTGTTATCAGAAAGTCGAGCATATAAATTTTGAATAATCATTTCTCTTGAGAGCTCATGATTGGGGCATGAATATAACATTGATTTAAGCCTCCCCCAAGCTTGAGCAATGCTTTCTCCTTCGCGAGGCCAGAAATTATATATATAATTGCGACCACGATGAACAAGATGCATAGGGTAATACTTCTGATGAAATTCCAACTTCAGTCTTTTATAGTCCCATGATCTCATATCATCATATAGCCTATACCATATCAATGCGTCTCCCTTCAAAGATAAAGGGAAGACCTTCTTCTTAGCAACATCATGGGGTATACCTACAAGCTTAAATAATCCACAAACTTCATCCACATATATTAAGTGCTCATCAGGATGCTTTGTTCCATCTCCTGTAAAAGGGTTAGCTAGCAGTTTTTCCATCATACCCGAAGGAAATTCAAAGGGAGTTTCATTTTCAATAGGTTCAGTAGGTTGAGGAGCAACTCTTTGCTCTATTGGATGGGGTGAAGATACCCCGAACAAGCCCCTCAAAGAATTACTTTCCATAGTAGCAAGTGACAGTAAATTTCAGCACACTATATAAATTTTTCCTTACCAAATTCCACCTACCAAAGGCACTACACTCCCCGGCAACGACGCCAGAAAAGAGTCTTGATGACCCACAAGTATAGGGGATCTATCATAGTCCTTTCGATAAGTAAGAGTGTCGAACCCAACGAGGAGCAGAAGGAAATGATAAGCGGTTTTTAGCAAGGTATTCTCTTCAAGTACTTAAATAAGTGGAAACAAATAGTTTTGTGATAAGATAAATTGTAACGAGAAACAAGTAACAAAAGTAAATAAAGTGCAGCAAGGTGGCCCAATCCTTTTTTAGCAAAGGACAAGCCGGAACAAACTCTTATAATAGGAAAAGCGCTCCCGAGGACACATGGGAATACCGTCAAGCTAGTTTTCATCACGTTCATATGATTCGCGTTCGATACTTTGATAATTTGATATGTGGGTGGACCGGTGCTTGGGTGCTGTTCTTACTTGAACAAGCATCCCACTTATGATTAACCTCTATTGCAAGCATCGGCAACTACAACAAAAGTATTAAGGTAAACCTAACCATAGCATGAAACATATGGATCCAAATCAGCCCCTTACGAAGCAACGCATAAACTAGGGTTTAAGCTTCTGTCACTCTAGCAACCCATCATCTACTTATTACTTCCCAATGCCTTCCTCTAGGCCCAAATAATGGTGAAGTGTTATGTAGTCGACGTTCACATAACACCACTAGAGGCTAGACAACATACATCTTATCAAAATATCAAACGAATACCAAATTCACATGACTACTAATAGCAAGACTTCTCCCTTGTCCTCAGGAACAAACGTAATTACTCACAAAGCATATTCATGTTCATAATCAGAGGGGTAATAATATGCATATAGGATCTGAACATATGATCTTCCACCAAATAAACCAACTAGCATCAACTACAAGGAGTAATCAACACTACTAGCAACCTACTAGCACCAATCCCGGACTTTGAGACAAGAATTGGATACAAGAGATGAACTAGGGTTTGGAGATGAGATGGTTCTGGTGAAGATGTTGATGGAGATTGCCCTCTCCCGATGAGAGGAGCGTTGGTGATGACGATGGTGATGATTTCCCCCTCCCGGAGGGAAGTATCCCCGGCAGAACAGCTCTGTCGGAGCTCTAGATTGGTTCCACCAAGGTTCCGCCTCGTGGCAGCGGAGTATCGTCCCAAAAAGTTCCTTCTGATTTTTTTCTCATCAAAAGACTTCATATAGGAGAAGATGGACGTCGGAGAGCCACCAGGGGGCCCACGAGGTAGGGGGGCGCCCTAGGGGGGCGCCCCCACCCTCGTGAGCAGGGTGTGGGCCCCCTGGCCTTCATCTTTGGCGAGGATTTTTCTTTATTTATTTTAAGATGTTCCGTGGAGTTTCAGGACTTTGGGAGTTGCGCAGAATAGGTCTCTAATATTTGCTCCTTTTCCAGCCCAGAATTCCAGCTGTCGGCATTCTCCCTCCTTATGTAAACCTTGTAAAATAAGTGAGAATAGCCATAAGTGTTGTGACATAAAGTGAAATAACAGTCCATAATGCAATAAATATCGATATAAAATCATGATGCAAAATGGACGTATCACCAGGCTGACCTGGGCCTGCTCACTCCGACCTCTTCCTCGGCGGCCGGTCTCCAAATGGAGCCTCCGGGGCGATAGGGTCGTCCCCGGCCCCGTCCCCCAGTTCTCCCACTGGAGGTGCCCCGCCCGGACGTGGGGTCGGCCATACAGCCTCCGTAGGCTGCTATGACTCCGGCTCCGCTGGCTCCGCGTGGCGCTCCCTGCTCGGTGTTCCCTGCTCCTCCCTTGGTGCTTCCGTGCTCCGCTGCCGAGGAACTGTCGGTGGTGGTGATCACCCCGGTGCTCCCCCGCCCTCCCCCTCAACGGCGGCCCTCTCCAGGAGGGGCAGATCAACCTCAACCCTGGTGACTTCCTCACGCCGTAGTGCTCGGATCAAGGCGGCCAGACCAGTGGGTAGTCCGGCTCTGCCTATCCCCAAGCAGGCGGCACTCTGGGCCGCTGCCCGGAACCTCGAGCCAGGTACCATGTCCATCCCGGCCACCTCTGCTACATGCTCCTTTTCTGCTTTGGAGTCGGCTCCGCTTGGCCACGTCGCTAAGGTGGTGGCGGACTCAACCATAGTGTTTCGGGGGGAGGTTGCCCCCCGCTAGTTCAGATTGAGGCCATCCGTGCATGGGAAATCCTAGATGCTCGCCTCGCCGAGGCCCGTGCACAGGCCCCGCCTCCCTCGGGCGCGCCCTTCGGGGCTGGCCCGAGCAACCCTCCCCGTGCGGCAACCGCTCCGAATGAGATCCATGGCCGCACCCGCTCCCGCACCGCTGCCCAGAGCGCCTCACTTGTCTTGGGGTCAAGCAGCCCCCCGATGGATGCGTGATGCGAGCCCTCTTCTGGAACATCCGCGGTTTCGGTGAAGATGGTCGATGCCACCAACTTATTAAATACATGTGAACCGAGTGAATCAACATTGTGGCCATTCAAGAAACGATGCGTACGGAGTTCTCCCTATCGGAACTTGAGCATTTGAGCTCTGACCTATTTGCTTGGCACTGGCTCCCTTCTAGTGGGAGCACGGGCCACTCGGGTGGCATCCTCCTAGGAGGAAAGGATGCACCTTTAAGGGGGGCAGCATGGACCGGGGCGAGTTCTTCGTTAGCATGAAGGTTTTTGAGCGGCCCCTAAACTTCAAATGGGAAATCATTGCGGTTTATGGTCCGGCCGATCACCGCCATTCGGAGACCTTCCTCGCTGAGCTACGTAGGAAGGTAGTGGCCTCCCAGCTACCGGTGGTAGTGGGCGGCGACTTCAACCTCATCCGGATGGAAGAAGAAAAGAGCAATAATTTAGTGAACTTTCCTCGGATGCAAATGTTCAATGATTGCATCGCAGACATGGGGCTTCGTGAGCTCGATCTGGTTGGAGCCAGGTTCACTTGGACAAACCGCCAAGTTGATCCGACTCGATCAGTCCTCGATCAGGTCTTCGCCTCCCCTGAGTGGGAGATTCGTTACCCCCTAGCATCGCTTCGGGCGATCACACGGATTGGTTTAGATCACGTCCCCCTCCTCCTCTCTTCGGAGAACGAGTGCCCCCCTGCCACCATGCTTTCACTTCGGAACCTTCTGGTTGCCTCAGCCTGGATTCACCACCGCGGTAGTCGTCGGGTGGCATGAGGCGCGTGATGCCCCCCACCGCTCCCTTTCAGCCGTGGATTCGTGGCATTTCTGCGCCAAGAGGGATCGGCAATTCATGAAAGGCTGGGGTGCCAACATGGGTCGGGACATTCGTGAGCGTAAGAAGGCCCTTCTGTAGGGCATCCAGGCCCTTGATTTGCGGGCTGGCATTGCTGGCCTCTCGGCCGACGAATGGATGCTTCGGTGCGACCTGGAAGACCAGCTCACGGTCATCTACACGGACAAGGAGGCCTACTGGCGCATGCGGGGTATGCAGAATTGGGTCCTCAAGGGGGACGCTAATACTACCTATTTCCAGGCCATCGCTAACGACCGTAGACGCCGTAACTCCACCCCCTCATGTGGGATGGAGCGACCCTCCTGCAGCGGCCGGAGGACATCCGGGCCCATGTAGATAGCTTTTACAGAGACCTATTCTCTGCCTCCCCTCGGGGAGGTCTTGCCCTAGCGCAAGACATTTGGCCTGCGCACAGTTGCATTTCGCCCTCAGATAACGCAGCCCTCATGGCACCATTCTCCGAGGCTGAAGTTTGGGCGGCAATTAAGGGCATGAACCCATCCTCGGCACCCGGCCCGGATGGCCTCCTAGTGAAGTTCTTCCAGACCTTCTGGGAGATGATTAAACCTCACGTGATGGACCTATTTGATGAGTTCTTTTTTGGGTCCATCGCCCTAGCCCGGCTGAACTATGGGATAATCACCCTCGTCCCCAAAGTGACTGGGGCCTCGGACATCCGTCAATTCCGTCCGATTACGGTGATTAACGTCATCTTCCACATCCTCGCGAAGGGGTACGCCATCAGGGTGGCCCCTTTGGGCGACCGGATCACCCACCCTGATCAGTCAACCTTCATCCAGGGGCGCTATATCCTTGACGGAGTCTTGGTGTTCCAGAAGCTCTCCATGAGGTGCACTCCAAACATCTCAAGGCAGTCTTCCTGAAACTGGATTTCCACAAGGCTTATGACACAGTCAGTTGGACCTTCGCCCGAAAATGCCTAATCTGTAAGGGCTTCGACGACCGGTGGGTGACCAGGGTGACGTAGTTGGTATCCTCGGGTCGCACCGCGGTGAACATTAATGGGGAGATCGACCCATTCTTCCCCACATTCTGTGGGGTGCATCAGGGCGATCCCTTCTCCCCGTTCCTGTTTAACATGGTCGTCGATGCTCTGGCTGCCATCCTTGATAAGGCCAAGGCTGCGGGTCACATTAAGGGCATAGTCCCACACCTTGTTGGGGGAAACGGGATTTCCCTTCTCCAATATGCGGATACCACCATTATCATGGTGGAAGGTTCAGTGAGTGATATTTCGAACCTCAAGTTCCTTCTGCTGTGCTTCCAGCAGATGTTAGGCCTTAGGATCAACTTCGACAAGAGTCAGGTGATGGTCTTGGGATACTCCCAAGACGAGCGACAGAGCATTGCAGATCGGCTTAACTGCCAGCTCGGGTGCTTCCCCATGACTTATCTGGGGATACCCATTAGTGACTCCCGGCTCACGGTGGCTGAGCTGTGCCCCACGGTGGGGAAGCTCCAGCACCGCATCAAGCCCTGGCAGGGTCGGTGGCTCTCGAAGGCAGCCCGTACGGTGCTCATCAACTCGTCCCTCTCCAGCCTACTCTTATTCATCATGAGCTTCTACAGCCTTTCGGAGACTCTTCATAACGAGATTGCCACTGTTCAGGGGCGGTTCTTCTGGGCCGACGAGGGCGATAAGCAAAAGTATCACATGGTTCGGTGGTCAGAGATCTGCAAACCTTGCGACCAGGGCGGACTCGGGATCATGTCCTCAAAATGCATGAACATTGCCCTTCTGACTCGGTGGCTCTGGCAGATTGCCAACGGAGATGGTGGTCTGTGGCTCCATATCATTCAGCAGAAATATCTCCGCGGCCAGCCTCTCGCCTTCTGCCAGCGGTCTGGGGCTCCCAGTTCTGGCAATCCATCATTCAGCTCCTTCCTGTCCTCCAGATCGGGACCTCGATCGAGATTGGGTCCGGCACCGCCACGCTGTTCTGGTTTGATAGATGGACTGGCGACAGCCCCTTGCGGCCCGCTTTCCGGACTTGTTCTCCATCGCGGCGGCCCCGCGGATTTCCGTCGCGACCGCCCTTATTGACTTAGGGCAACTCGCGTTCCAGAGACCTTTTGGCACGGCTGAGAACGTGGACTGGCAGGAGCTGCTTAACTGCATTGCTCTCCACGAGCCAGATCTCATGACGGAAGATGACCGCTCCAGATGGCGACTAGAGCCTTCTGGGCAATTCTCCACCAAATCTCTCTACATGACCATCGCCCCCTCGCTTGGCCATGAGGCGCTCACCTCCATCTGGGAGATTCGCCTCCCCCTGAAAATTAGGATCTTATTGTGGCAATGGATTCGCGGTCGCCTCCCATCCGACGTAGAGGTCCTGAAGCGCAATGGCCCTGAGGATGGGCGTTGCCCGCTATGCGGGCCTGAAGAAGATTCGAACCATATCTTCTTCACCTGCGTGTCCGCGCAGTTCCTATGGAGTTGTTTCTGCAAGTTAGTGGGTGGAAGCTGGGACCATAACAACTCCCCCGCTCTCTTTTCCGAACTTCAGGCGATCCCACTCGCGGCGCGCCACATTAGGTGGCTGGCCATTGGGGTGCTTACCTGGACGCTGTGGACTGTTAGGAATAAACTTGTGATTCAGCGTATATCTATTCGTCATGCTACTGACGCTTTGTTCAAATGGTATGGTAACTTGCAGCTTTGGCGGCCGCTTAGCCATCCCAGGGAGAGAGAGACGCCATCACCTCCATTATCACCCAGCTTCGCGCGATGGCTCTCCGGATGGCTCCACCGCTCCCCCCACCACCACCGGAACCAGATTAGATCATCGTCTTCACGCCTCCGCCACCGCCATGTTTGTGTTGTTTCGCCGCTCGTTTGTGCTGGGCTTGTTGTGATGTGCCCACAGCTGAACTTGGGTCTGCCTATGTTTGTGCGTGTGTGTGTTGGACCTTGCCTGCGGTGGCTTTGTGGTGTGTTCAGTTGTGACCTTGACTCTGTATGATTGATGGTTGCTTTATTTATAAAGCGGGGCGAAAGCCTTTTTTGGCAAAGTACAAGACATGATCATGTTCGTGGAGGGGATCTTATGGCATGTACAATGGTGTTATTTTAGGACTGCCACGTAGGATAAATGATGAGGTGAAGGAGATGATCTCTTAGCACAATATGTCTCATCATATTTTCAGAAATAACTAGTTATTGAAGATAAGGCTAAGAAATGACCCATTGTAGACATTTCTTTTTGTCATCTCTAAATTACATGCAAGACTTAAGATGAGACTATCTTATCAACCATTGTACATGCCCTTAAGCTATGCTAACTAGGTTAAGGACTTGTAGTAATATTTCTATTTATATTGTTGCAACGCATGGATATTTTTGTTGGTAAAAGAAACCGAAATGAATCGGTAGCGCGTAGACTTGAATGCCTCGTCACCCAGCCGCCCGCCGCCGCCGCCGCCCTCCCTCGTCGTCCCCCCGCCGCCAATACATGGACGGAGAGTAGCAGATCCAGCACCCGCCGATCCCGTCTGCCCCAGCCAGCCCCCTTCGCCCCCGCCGTTTCCCTCCGCCCCTGCCGTGTCGCGAGCTGGAGCGGGAGCTCCTCCAGCTGCGAGGAGCTGGCTATCATGATCGAATGGGGAAGGAAAAGATAGTGTGGACTACACAGGAAACTGACTAGTGACCATGAGGGGCTTCAGTGTGGTCACTTGCACCTACTCCAGTGAAGAAACACATCGTCGTGGTCATCTGACTCACGAGGAGTCCCGACCACGTCGTGCCCGGGGCCGATGGGGCGGCCGGTTGTTGCGGGTAGGGGGAATAGCCACGAGATCATTCAGCCCTTCCTTACCGAGCGACTCTGATGAAGAGGCACTGTCCTACTGCTAAGCAGCGAAGACCATGCCAATCTTGGTGACCCTCTTCTCCAGATCCGGATATCAAGCGACTAGGTTGTCGAGCTTGGCGGTGTAGGACTTGACAGCGACCATGTTCGTGCGGAGGTCGACGCAGAAGTCCTTGAGCGCGACGTTGAACCACTAGAAGTACTCCTCTTTCAACGAATCAATGGCTTCTAGATGAAGACGAACCCGCTGAAGGCTCCTGGTCTCCATGAATTGTGATAGCGCAAGAGGAAGGAGTGGTGATTGGTCTCTAATACCAAATGTTATGATTCCAGTGGCCTTTCTGTGTATGTGTTCCACATTCTGATGAATTTGAGTAGTTGGTAACGATTACAATCACAAATTCGGGTTATACAAATGAGGAACAAAACAAAATGAACACGAAGAATAGCAAGTTGTGTCGTAACCACTTTATCCTGGTCCACTGGATGGCATCTTCTTTCGTGTGGAAGGGAATAAGTAGCGAAGAGACTGCGCTGGGCCTAAACTACACCTAGTCGGGGTCCAACCACACGAGAGTTGGCCATGCGACCCTGGTCGACGAGTTGGCAAGGTCGCTGCCAGCTGGGGCCGCCATGTCAGGGATGGTGACAACATTTCAGTCACCAAGTGTTTTTTTTTTTTGAAATGGAACACAACGATTCCATACTTCACACAGGTCCAGCCATAGTGCTGGGCAAGCGGCAGTTACCAAGTTGGCAACAAATATATGGATGGAAGTTTGGCAAGACAATTAAAACAGAGAGGAGGGGAAGGAACCTCGCCAGAATTTTATGGTGAAACAAATACTTGCCCAAAGCTAAACCATTTAATCGTTCCTCCCAAAAAAAGGAAAAGCTAAACCATTTAATCAGCACAGCCAAGTTTTGGAACACTACAATTAGCGTGATAACAGCATGCCCAGGAAACCAAGGCCAGCGTCAGCGAGGAGCAAGATCTCTCTCGTCTCGAATTCCACCCCGTAATTTCCTCACCTACCCGCACGTCCCCGTGCACGTACCCCCTAAACCGTTTTAGCCTTTCTGCTTCCTCCCTCCTCCCTCCTGGCTCCTGCCATTCGAAATCTGACTTTTCCAGTTCTAGGGTTCTTCTCTCTCAAGTCTCAACAGCACGCCGCCTTTCACCAGACAAAGAACAAAGTTCCATCCGAGGGATGTCGAGACCGGTCCCGAGGAACGACGTGGAGATCGAAGGAAGATTCGTGCTGCTGGAGCTCGGACCCCATGAGCAAACCAAGAGATCCAGGAAAGAGTTCTCTGTCGGGAAACGGAGATGGTATTGCCGCTCCTCCTATATATTTGCCTTTATTCTTCGTTCTTCAACAAAATTCTTGCAGCGGACGGGTTTTCGGTTGGTATTTTTGTTCTTTCCAAGTGTTCCTAATCGTTCCGTTTGAATTGTGCAGGCAACTGTCTGCGGTCCGAGTCGACGAGCATACTTCGGTGACGCTTTCGACATCTTCACTGTTTTGGGACAAATGCTTGGCTTCCGTTACCCTAAAACTGGTGCTCTTTCCTGAAAATCAACCGGTGGTAATTCATAATCGTCAAGGTAATATTTTCTTGTGTGAACTATGGTTAGCACCGATCAATGTGTAGCCTATTTCCCCTATCTTGCTATGAAATGTTCTCCTCAGACGACGGATAAATAACTAGAGCCGTTCGATCTAGAACCGAGATTTGTTCGGGTATACAAAAATGACAGGATCTTTATCAGGCCGTCATTGACACTTGAGACTAAACACTCAACTAAATGTCTTGTACTACTTCATAAAACTAGATATATTGTAAACTACTCTTCTCGGGTCTATTTATTGGTGGATTAATCACTCTAATCATGTTGACTCTTTCGTTACAAACAATGTGTATGACATGATACTTATCCGTGGCCTACCTGTTTGCAATGTTTACTCCATATCGTGGTTCTAAATCTCAAACAATATACTGTATTTTTTTTTCTCTTTTTAGACTTTGTATTTTCCACATACATGCATTTGCAATTGGTAATTTCGAACGGCTTTGTATCACTTATTTTACGTCTTTAACATGGGCAAAAAATTTCTAACATTACTGACAAGTAGTACACACATGCAGAAGTTGACCTACCTCTCAATGGTCCTCATACATGGACAGTGACAGATGGATGTAAATCTACAAGATGCTTGGTTGAGATCGAGTTTCGCAACATTACTGAGGTAAAACTCACATATTTTTCCTTTTCCTTTTCTTCCTTAAAGTACAGATGGCTATTTGTCAACTTCTAATATTATACTCCCTCAGTCCGAAAATAAGTGTCTTAATTTTTTATTAACTTTAGTACAAAATTGTAATAAAGCCGAGACACTTATTTTGGGACGGAGGGAGTAAGAGTCTAAGTCAGTCCCTTAAACTTTCTTTTTCCGGATACTCTTGAGCTCTCCGGATATTGTAAGAGTATAAGTTAGGGACTAAGACTATTCAACATCATAATTGAAGGACTTTCTGATGGTCTAGGGATAAGAAATGTACATGACACAAAGTTGAAGAGATTCAATGATAACTTCCTCATTCCTCTGATTGTGCAAAGAGATGGAAATCACCAGATTAGGGCTCACAATAGAGAGAGAAAAAAGTCACAATGGAGAAATGAGGAAGACACAAAGTAACTTCACCACCATCTATGAGTAGTCTTTAGCCTAAATCTGGCAATTTTGAGATTCAGTAAAATACAAAATAACATAGAAAAACAGAACACCCACAAATTCTACTATATATCACCTGAGTTTGTCAGTGTGATCGAATTTGGATTTCAAATTATAATGTTGTCAAATTATTTAAAATAATGTTCCTTCACCAATTTAATTTACATCACATGGATGATTGTACTTAAAGGCTAGATTGCGTTGAGTTTAGAGAGAATATCCCTCATATATGAATGGGACCGAATGTATGTCATTGCCCGCGCACATCCGTTTCTTGCTTTGTTTAGATGATTTATTGTCTGAATAAAGTGGAACCTTAAGGACAACATTGCAGCAGCAGCGCATATTACTGCTAGTGTAACGAACTAACGATGCAGTTTTCTGTATTACAGTATGGCAAAACAGAATCCTTTTTGCGCTCTACACAAATGAGGACGGCGTCAGTGGAGCAAGCCCAGTCTGGCGTCGCGCGCATGCTGCGAGAAGGCATCCTCACCGACATCACCGTCAACGCGGCCGGCGGCAGCATGAGGGCCCACCGCGCCGTCCTGGCCGCGCGGTCGCCGGTGTTCCTGAGCATGTTCTCGCACAACCTCAGGGAGAAGGAGCTCTCCACGGTGGACATCTCCGACATGTCCATCGACGCGTGCAAGGCCCTGGTCCGCTACCTCTACGGCGACGCCAGGTCCGAGTGGGAGCTGCTGGAGCACCGGAGCGAGCTCGTCGCCGCCGGCGACAAGTACGGCATCGCCAACCTGAAGAAGGCCTGCGAGGAGAGCCTGAGGGAGGATGTGGGCGTGGAGAACGTGCTGGACAGGCTGCAGATGGCGCACACCTACAGCCTGCCGGCGCTCAAGCGGACGTGCGTCAGGCTGCTCGTGGACTTCGGGAAGATGTACGAGATCCCCGAGGACTTCGAGGCGTTCATGGCGGCGGCAGACCAGGACCTTGCTGACGAGATCCGCTCGACCGCAATTCTCAGAGGGAGAAAGCTCGCGGCCAAGGAGAAGAAACCTGCAGCTAAAAAGACTCGGCGCCCCAGTGTGAGGAAGTCTCCGCCTAGCAAGGCTTCAGGCAGCAGCATTCTGGCTAGGAGGTCCAAAGTCCCGACGTCCACGCCTAAGCTGGATGCGAGCAACACCGCGGGAGGTAAACGGGGTCGCCGGCGGAAGTCCACGCCAAGCCAGGATTCCGATGGCGGCGCTCCGGATAAACGAGCCCGGCGGCTCAATGTCCGGCTTGCAGGCGACGAGTGGGCCAAGTGAATTGTGCCCGCTTCGTCTGTTACAAGATTCCCATTCTAGGTCTCGCAAGTGTTTGCTCAAACGTCTGTGCAAGCGGTTCAATGTCGGGGCTTTGTAGGCGATGAGTGGGCTAGATGAGTACTGCATTCCCGGTTCGTGAATTGCATAAGTATAAATTGTGTTGCCCAAGCTTTGTGCATCAGGGTGTGATGGATTGCATGTTTCCTTTTTTTTGTTTGACAAAAGATTGCTAAGTCCATTTATGATCTGTATTTTTTAAAAGAAATACACATGCCCGACTTTATAAATAAAGCCACGCAGAGTTAATAACCAACATAACAATACGAGGATGCAAAGTTAACCACCGACTACTGCGGAAATCCCCGCTGCTTCTGCTACCTAGGCGAGAAGTCGTGCTCTTGTCTGGAGGTCTGCCCAGCTCAACGCTTACATCGACGTTTCCTCCATATCCGGGTGCTGCCTGCGATGTTTAAAGTCCTAGGGTCGGTCCTAGGCCATGGCAAAAGGCCTAGGGCCCAATACATCTACACACCCAAATAATATTTTTAAATGTGATTTAAAGAACATAACGGCGGAGTGGGGGCATATGCCCCCCACCTTCCGCGCACACTTAACCATGTTGTATTTATTCAATAGTTATTTATAATTGAGTACATTTATCTTATAAACATTATTTGCATCATATAATTACATATAAATGATGTATTAAGACTTTATTTGCTAACTAAATTACAACTTTAATGTTTATGCCTTTATAATAATTATACTTCCTCCGTTCCATAATGTAGTGCCTATAGATTTTTGCAAAAGTTAAACACTACAAACTTTCACCTTATTTATAGAGAAAAGTAGGTACATCATTGAATATACCATGAGTTTTATTTACGCAATATGTTAAAAAAATTGCATGCACAATATTTGGTTTATTCCTCTAAAATAATGTTACAGTATGCTAATACAAAAGTAGACACTGTCTGGCACACGGTGCAACCAACATGTGGTGCTACCTCCAGAACGACCAGTATTAGCTAAACAATGAGCAACACAATTTTGGTGATGATCTAATTTCTGCGGAATAAACCTACGCGGTTCGAGGAGCCTCTTAATTTCCAGAATCAAATGTCCATGAGCAGATTTGTCCAATGACTCGTTAGTTAATGCAGCAACCAGGACAGAACAGTCAGATTGAATAATAATAGGAAGCCCCGTCCTCTGCAAACTGATTGAGATACTTTCCAAGTTCCAACATGGCGCTGATTTCGGATTCTAGAGCATCTTTGCAATGGAAGAGATATCTGTAGGCCGAGATAATATCTGTCCCTACCGAGTCTCTATGAACCATATCCGTACCTGCCAACCCAATTTTCTTGACATAAGAGCCATCAGTTGATAGAGCAACCCATCTAGCTGGCGGTTTAGGCCAGGGTAATTGTTTCTTTCTAACAATGGTAGGTTCAACAGGGAGATCAACCGCCGGCATCTTCCCTTTAATAATTTCCCCAATATCGTAATTTGTTCTTAATATGCATAACACGTCTGGAATTGCCGTCGAGATGTGATCCATAAGATTGCGTAAAATACCGAATCATTAAAAAATGTCACAAAATATTCAAGGATACATCTCCATTCAACAATTGATAAACATCAACGGTACACATCACCATTAAAGGGGAATATGTCTTATAACAACCTGAATTTGTATATGTATAGCACAAATTTTCTCTGAAAAGCTGATATCACGATATTCACAATCTTCCCAAACCCCCGCTCAAACCTAAAGTGACATCCCTTCTTCTTTTTTGACGTTGTGACATCCCTTCAGTAGTGGCTTGCTTACAGAAGATGTTGCTGGTCAGTAGTTGGAAATTCTTCAATCAGATCTTAATCCTTTAATTTCCCTGGCTAACAAAGTACAGTATGCTTTATTAAAGCAATCGAACGTATAGGCCAGACGGTAAGAAAAATCATTGATAAAAAACAATTTATGTGCTAAAGCATAGCCAAGTAACCGCCATTTTTTCTTAATCAAATACTCAATGCTCCAGCCAGTTTCCACATAGAAAGGCACATCAAGCAAATCAGCTTTTGTGTAATGTCTTTCTGGAGTACAATTTTTATTAAAAATTGGACATAACTTAAAATGGGTAGTAAGAAAAAAATTGAGGGTCAAGACCAGCACAACAGAGAGAGGATACAGATGAAACATATTGACAAACCAAGAAAATGTTGTGCTTGTAAAAAGTATTATATGGAGCCCCAATTATGGCCACCGAAAAAGACTTGCTGTAACACGCGCTATGTTCCCCGTCCCCTCAGATCGATGCTGGTTTAACATTTTCAGGGGGAGAACCATGAAGGTTTAGCCACGCGTTGTTTGATGCCAACTCTGACACTTGCAAAAAAAGAAGAGAAAACTGCGGGCAGATTTCGGTCACTAATTAGTTGGCAATAAATATTTTGCATGCGACTCTAAAAAATACATATTGCTTTTCATGCAAGTTTGCAATATAAATGAAATGGAGACGAGGAGGGAAGAAATCTCGCTGGCGAATCAAATATTTCGTGAAAAAAGAATGCCCAGGAAACGAATTCAGCGTCAAGGAAGGAACAATATCTCGCTTATCTCAAACCCCAGCGCGTAATTTACTCACCTACCCGCACATCACCGTGCACGGACCCCCTAAACCGTTTTTGGATGGCATCTGCTTCCTTCCTCCTGCCATTCGAAATTTACGGTTTCCAGTTCTAGGGTTACCGGCCTTCTTCTCTGAACAGCACGCCGCCTTTAATCAAAAAGTCCATCCGAGAGATGTCAAGATCGACCACGGGGAGCGACGTGGAAGTTGAAGGAAGATTTGTGCTGCTGGAGCTCGGACCCGATGAGCAAATCAAAAGATCCAAGGAAGACTTCTATGTTGGGAGCTGGAGATGGTATTGCCGCTGCTCCCCTTTTCCCTTATGCTCCTTTCTCAACAAAATTTCTAGCGGAACACTATATTCAATTTTTTTAACTCAACACTATATTCTTTGCTGTTATGGTTATACTCTCTCGGTAAACTAATAGTGATCTAAACGCTTTTATATTAGTTTACAAAGGGAGTACACCTTACAAGGATGATTTCCAAAAGATAGGGGTACTGCTACTGTAACTTGTAAGTGCTTATAACAGACTAATCCGATTTCTGAAGGAGAATCCTGCGGTGGTGGTTGTTGTGGGCTAGGATCCCCCAGCATCCGATGATTACGCATTATTTCTATATATTTTTTTCCAAATACTATATGGTTTCCAAATACTATATTTTTTTCATACCTTCTCGGAGCAAGACTGGGCTCAGCGCTACGCGCTTGAGGCCCAGGTCGAGTCCCTCCTTAGAGCTGAGGAGGAGTACTGGCGTAGACGCGATGGTATCAAATGGACGCTCAAGGGTGAAGTGAACACTCAATATTTTCACGCCTATGCTAATGGCCGTCGCCGCAAATGCGCCATTCTGCGCTTGCAATCTGAGCAGGGGCTCCTTTTGCGGCAACAGGATATCGTCCGCCACATTTACGAGTTCTACATCCAACTTATGGGTTCCAGGGAGGAATCCCGCGCCCGGCTTAGGGCGGATGTGTAGGACCCTGCGTTGCGGGTCACGGACGATGAAAACGAGGGCCTGGGATTGGCCTTTACCCCAGAGGAGATTGACAAGGCTGAAGTAAATATGCCCTAGAGGCAATAATAAAGTTATTATTTATTTCCTTATATCATGATAAATGTTTATTATTCATGCTAAAATTGTATTAACCGGAAACATAATACTTGTGTGAATACATAGACAAACAAAGTGTCACTAGTATGCCTCTACTTGACTAGCTCGTTAATCGAAGATGGTTATGTTTCCTAACCATAAACAAAAGAGTTGTTATTTGATTAACGGGATCACATCATTAGGAGAATGATGTGATTGACATGACCCATTCCATTAGCTTAGCACCCGATCGTTTAGTATGTTGCTATTGCTTTCTTCATGACTTATACATGTTCCTATGACTATGAGATTATGCAACTCCCGTTTGCCTGAGGAACACTTTGTGTGCTACCAAACGTCACAATGTAAATGGGTGATTATAAAGGTGCTCTACAGGTGTCTCCAAAGGTACATGTTGGGTTGGCGTATTTCGAGATTAGGATTTGTCACTCCGATTGTCGGAGAGGTATCTCTGGGCCCTCTCGGTAATGCACATCACTTAAGCCTTGCAAGCATTGCAACTAATGAGTTAGTTGCGGGATGATGTATTACAGAACGAGTAAAGAGACTTGCCGGTAACGAGATTGAACTAGGTATTGGATACCGACGATCGAATCTCGGGCAAGTAACATACCGATGACAAAGGGAACAACGTATGTTGTTATGCGGTCTGACCGATAAAGATCTTCGTAGAATATGTAGGAGCCAATATGGCATCCAGGTCCCGCTATTGGTTATTAGACCGGAGACGTGTCTCGGTCATGTCTACATTGTTCTCGAACCCGTAGGGTCCGCACGCTTAAGGTTTCGATGACAGTTATATTATGAGTTTATGAGTTTTGATGTACCGAAGGAGTTCGGAGTCCCGGATGAGATCGGGGACATGACGAGGAGTCTCGAAATGGTCGAGACGTAAAGATTGATATATTGGACGACTATATTCGGACATCGGAAAGGTTCCGAGTGATTCGGGTATTTTTCGGAGTACCGGGTAGTTACGGGAGAAGCAATGGGCCTTGATGGGCTTTAGTGGGAAGAGGAAAAAGGGCCAGGGGGCTGCTGCGCCCCCTCCCCTCTAGTCCGAATTGGACTAGGGAAAAGGGGGCCGGCCACCTTTCCTTCTCCTCTACTTCCTTCTCCCTTCCTCCCCTCTTGGTGGACTCCTACTAGGACTTGGAGTCCTAGTAGGACTCCACATCCTGGCCACACCAAGCCTTGGCCGGCCTCCTCCTCCTCCATCCTTTATATACTGAGGCAAGGGGCACCCTATACACACACAAGTTGATCCACGTGATCTTATTCTTAGCCGTGTGCGGCGCCCCCTGCCACCATAGTCCTCGATAATATTGTAGCGGTGCTTAGACGAAGCCCTGCGACGGTAGTGCATCAAGATCGTCACCACGCCGTCGTGCTGACGGAACTCTTCCCCGACACTTTGCTGGATCGGAGTCCGGGGATCGTCATCGAGCTGAACGTGTGCTAGAACTCGGAGGTGCCGTAGTTTCGGTGCTTGATCGGTCGGGCCGTGGAGACGTACGACTACATCAACCAAACGCTTCCGTTGTCGATCTACAAGGTACGTAGATCATACTCTCCCCTCTCGTTGCTATGCATCACCATGATCTTGCGTGTGCGTAGGAAATTTTTTGAAATTACTACGTTCCCCAACAGTGGCATCCGAGCCTAGGTTTTATGTGTTGATGTTATATGCACGAGTAGAACACAAGTGAGTTGTGGGCGATATAAGTCATACTGCTTACCAGTATGTCATACTTTGGTTCGGCGGTATTGTTGGATGAAGCGGCCCGAACCGACATTACGCGTACGCTTACGCGAGACCGGTTCCCCGACGTGCTTTGCACAAAGGTGGCTAGCGGGTGACAGTTTCTCCAACTTTAGTTGAACCGAGTGTGGCTACGCCCGGTCCTTGCGAAGGTTAAAACAGCACCAACTTGACAAACTATCGTTGTGGTTTTTTGATGCGTAGGTAAGAACGGTTCTTGCTTAGCCCATAGCAGCCACGTAAAACTTGCAACAACAAAGTAGAGGACGTCTAACTTGTTTTTGCAGGGCATGTTGTGATGTGATATGGTCAAGACATGATGAGATATAAGTTGTTGTATAAGATGATCATGTTTTGTTGAAGTTATCGGCAACTGGCAGAAGCCTTATGGTTGTCTCTTTATTGTATAAGATGCAAGCGCCAAATAATTGATTTACTTTATTGCTATGCGATAGCAATAGTTGCAAGAGCAGTAGTTGGCGAGACGACCATATGACGACACATTGATATAGATCAAGATGATGGAGATCATGGTGTCATGCCAGTGACGATGGAAATCATGACGATACTTTGGAGTTAGAGATCAAAGGCACAAGATGATGATGGCCATATCATGTCACATATTTTGATTGCATGTGATGTTTATCTTTTATGCATCTTATCTTGCTTTGATTGACGGTAGCATTTTAAGATGATCTCTCGCTAATTATCAAAAAGTGTTCTCCCTGAGTATGCACCGTTGTGAAAGTTCTTCGTACTGAGACACCACGTGATGATCGGGTGTGATAGGCTCTACGTTCAAATACAACGGGTGCAAAACAGTTGCACACGCGGAATACTCAGGTTATACTTGACGAGCCAAGCATATACAGATATGGCCTCGGAACACGGAGACCGAAAGGTCGAGCGTGAATCATATAGTAGATATGATCAACATAGTGATGTTCACCAATGAAACTACTCCATCTCACGTGATGATCGGGCATGGTTTAGTTGATTTAGATCACGTAATCACTTAGAGGATTAGAGGGATGTCTATCTAAGTGGGAGTTCTTAAGTAATATGATTAATTGAACTTAAATTTATCATGAACTTAGTCCTAGTAGTATTTTGCAAATTATGTTGTAGATCAATAGCTCGCGTTGTTGTTTCCCTGTGTTTATTTTTTATATGTTCCTAGAGAAAATTGTGTTGAAAGATGTTAATAGCAATGATGTGGATTGGATCCGTGATCTGAGGTTTATCCTCATTGCTGCACAGAAGAATTATGTCCTTGATGCACCGCTAGGTGACGGACCTATTGCAGGAGCAGATGCAGACGTTATGAACGTTTGGCTAGCTCAATATGATGACTACTTGATAGTTTAGTGCACCATGCTTAATGGCTTAAAATCGGGACTTCAAAGACGTTTTGAACGTCATGGAGCATATGAGATGTTCCAGGAGTTGAAGTTAATATTTCAAACAAATACCCGAGTTGGGAGATATGAAGTCTCCAACAAGTTCTATAGCTAAAAGATGGAGGAGAATCGCTCAACTAGTGTCATATGCTCAGATTGTCTGAGTACTACAATCGCTTGAATCAAGTGGGAGTTAATCTTCCAGATAAGATAGTGATTGACAGAATTCTCTAGTCGCCATCACCAAGTTAGTAGAACTTCGTGATGAACTATGATATGCAAGGGATAACGGAAACGATTCCCAAGCTCTTCGTAATGCGGAAATTGACGAAGGTAGAAATCGAGAAAAACATCAAGTGTTGATGGTAGACAAGACCACTAGTTTCAAGAAAAAGGGCAGAGGGAAGAAGGGGAACTTCAAGAAAAACAGCAAGCAAGTTGCTGCTCAAGTGAAGAAGCCCAAGTCTGGTCCTAAGCCTGAGACTAAGTGTTTCTACTGCAAACGGACTGGTCACTGGAAGCGGAACTACCCCAAGTGATTGGCAGATAAGAAGGATGGCAAAGTGAACATAAGTATATTTGATATACATGTTATTGATGTGTACTTTACTAGTGTTTATAGTAACCCCTTAGTATTTGATACTAGTTCAATTGCTAAGATTAGTAACTCGAAACGGGAGTTGCAGAATAAACAAAGACTAGTTAAGGGTGAAGTGACGATGTGTGTTGGAAGTGGTTCCAAGATTGATATGATCATCATCGCACACTCCCTATACTTTCGGGATTAGTGTTGAACCTGAATAAGTGTTATTTGGTGTTTGCGTTGAGCATGAATATGATTTGATCATGTTTATTGTAATACGGTTATTCATTTAAGTAAGAGAATAAATTGTTGTTCTGTTTACATGAATAAAGCCTTATATGGTTACACACGCAATGAAAATAGTTCGTTGGATCTCGATCGTAGTGATACACATAATCATAAATTTGAAACCAAAAGATGCAAATTTAATAATGATAGTGCAACTTATTTGTAGCACTGCCGTTTAGGTCATATTGGTGTAAAGCGCATGAAGAAACTCCATGCTGGTGGGCTTTTGGAATCACTTGATTATGAATCACTTGATGCTTGCGAACCATGCCTCATGGGCAAGATGACTAAGACTCCGTTCTCCGGAGCGAGCAACTGACTTATTGGAAATAATACATACTGATGTATGCGGTCCGATGAGTGTTAAGGCTCACGGCAAGTATCGTTATTTTCTGAACTTCACAGATGATTTGAGCAGATATGAGTATATCTAGTTGATGAAACATAAGTCTGAAACATTTGAAAAGTTCAAAGAATTTCAGAGTGAAGTGGAAAATCATCGTGACAAGAAAATAAAGTTTCTACGATCTGATCGCGGAGACAAATATTTGAGTTACGAGTTTGGTCTTCAATTAAAACAATGTGGAATAGTTTCACAAACTCAGGCCACATGGAACACCACAGCATAATGGTGTGTCCGAACGTCATAGCCATACTTTATTGGATATAGTGCAATCTATGATGTCTCTTACCGATGTACCACTATTGTTTTGGGGTTATGCATTAGAGACAGCTGCATTCACGTTAAAAGGGCACCATCTAAATCGGTTGAGACGACACCGTATGAACTATGGTTTGGCAAGAAACCAAAGTTGTCGTTTCTTAAAGTTTGGGGTTGCGATGCTTATATGAAAAAGTTTCATCCTAATAAGCTCAAACTCAAATCGGAGAAGTGCGTCTTCATAGGATACCCAAAAGAAAATGTTGGGTACACCTTCTATCATAGATCCGAAGGCAAGATATTCGTTGCTAAGATGGATCCTTTCCAGAGAAGGAGTTTCTCTCGAAAGAAGTGAGTGGGAGGAAAGTAGAACTTGATAAGGTAATTGTACCTTCTCCCTTATTGGAAAGTAGTTCATCACAGAAATCTGTTCCTGTGGCTACTACACCAATTAGTGAGGAAGCTAATGATGATGATCATGTAACTTCAGATCAAGTTACTACCGAATCTCGTAGATAAACCAGAGTGAGATCCGCACCAGAGTGGTACGGTAATCCTGTTCTGGAGGTCATGCTACTTGACCATGACGAACCTACGAACTATGAAGAAGCGATGGTGAGCCCAGATTCCGCAAAATGGCTTGAGGCCATGAAATCTGAGATGGGATCCATGTATGAGAACAAAGTATGAACTTTGGTTGACTTGCCCGATGATCGGCAAGCAATTGAGAATAAATGGATCTTCAAGAGGAAGACGGACGCTGATAGTAGTGTTACTATCTACAAAGCTAGAATTGTCGCAAAAGTTTTTCGACAAGTTCAAGGTGTTGAATACGATGAGAGTTTCTCACTCGTATCTATGCTTAAGTCTATCCGAATCATGTTAGCAATTGCCGCATTTTATGAAATCTGGCAAATGGATAAACAAAACTGCATTCCTTAATAGATTTATTAAAGAAGAGTTGTATATGATACAACCAGAAGGTTTTGTCAATCCTAAAGGTGCTAACAAAATATGCAAGCTCCAGCGATCCATCTATGGACTGGTGCAAGCATCTCGGAGTTGGAATATACGCTTTGATAAGTTGATCAAAGCATATAGTTTTATACAGACTTGCGATGAAGCCTGTATTTACAAGAAAGTGAGTGGGAGCACTACAACATTTCTGATAAGTATATGTGAATGACATATTGTTGATCGGAAATAATGTAGAATTATTCTGCAAAGCATAAAGGAGTGTTTGAAAAAAAATATTTAAAGAAAGACCTCGGTAAAGCTGCTTACATATTGAGCATCAAGATCTATAGAGATAGATCAAGACGCTTGATAAGTTTTTTCAATGAGTACATACCTTGACAAGATTTTGAAGTAGTTCAAAATGGAACAGTCAAAGAAAGAGTTCTTGCCTGTGTTGCAAGGTGTGAAATTGAGTAAGACTGAAAGCCCGACCACGGCAGAAGATAGAAATAGAATGAAAATCATTCCCTATGCCTCAGCCATAGGTTCTATAAAGTATGTCATGCTGTGTACCAGATCTATTGTATACCCTACACTGTGTTAAGCAAGGGAGTACAATAGTGATCTAAGAGTAGATCACTAGACAGCGGTCAAAATTATCCTTAGTGGAATAAGGAAATATTTCTCAATTATGGAGGTGACAAAAAAGGTTCGTCGTAAAAAGTTACGTCGATGCAAGTTTTGACACAGATCTGGATGACTCTAAGTCTCTATCTAGATACATATTGAAAGTGGGAGCAATAAGCTAGAGTAGCTCCGTGCAGAGCATTGTTGACATAGAAATTCGCAAAATACTTACGGATCTGAATGTGACAGACCCGTTGATTAAAATTATCTCACAAGCAAAACATGATCACACCTTAGTACTCTTTGGGTGTTAATCACATAAATAATGTGAACTAGATTATTGACTCTAGTAAACCCTTTGGGTATAGGTCACATGACGATGTGAACTATGGGTGTTAATCACATGGTGATGTGAACTCTTAGTGTTGAATCACATGGCGATGTGAACTAGATTATTGACTAGTGCAAGTGGGAGACTGAAGGAAATATGCCCTAGAGGCAATAATAAAGTTATTATTTATTTCCTTATATCATGATAAATGTTTATTATTCATGCTAGAATTATATTAACCGGAAACATAATACTTGTGTGAATACATAGACAAACATAGTGTCACTAGTATGCCTCTACTTGACTAGCTCGTTAATCAAAGATGGTTATATTTTCTAACCATGGACAAAGAGTTGTTATTTGATTAACGGGATCACATAATTAGGAGAATGATGTGATTGACATGACCCATTCCATTAGCTTAGCACCCGATCGTTTAGTATGTTGCTATTGCTTTCTTCATGACTTATACATGTTCCTATGACTATGAGATTATGCAACTTCCGTTTGCCGGAGGAACACTTTGTGTGCTACCAAACGTCACAACGTAACTGGGTGATTATAAAGGTGCTCTATAGGTGTCTCCAAAGGTACATGTTGGGTTGGCGTATTTCGAGATTAGGATTTGTCACTCCGATTGTTGGAGAGGTATCTCTGGGCCCTCTCGGTAATGCACATCACATAAAGCCTTGCAAGCATTGCAACTAATGAGTTAGTTGTGAGATGATGTATTACGGAACGAGTAAAGAGACTTGCCGGTAACGAGATTGAACTAGGTATTGAGATACCGACGATCGAATCTCGGGCAAGTAACATACCGATGACAAAGGGAACTACGTATGTTGTTATGCGGTCTGACCGATAAAGATCTTCGTAGAATATGTAGGAGCCAATATGAGCATCCAGGTTCCGCTATTGTTTATTGACCGGAGACATGTCTCGGTCATGTCTACATTGTTCTCGAACCGTAGGGTCCGCACGCTTAAGGTTTCGATGACAGTTATATTATGAGTTTATGAGTTTTGATGTACCGAAGGAGTTTGGATTCCCAGATGAGATCGGGGACATGACGAGGAGTCTCGAAATGGTCGAGACGTAAAGATCGATATATTGGACGACTATATTCGGACATCGGAAAGGTTCTGAGTGATTCGGGTATTTTTCGGAGTACCGGAGAGTTACAGGAATTCGCCGGGGAGTATATGGGCCTTATTGGGCCATACGGAAATAGAGGAGAGAGGCCAAAAGGAAGGAGGCCTGCGCCCCCCCTCTGGTCCGAATTGGACAAGGGGCGCAGCCCCCTTTTCCTTCTTCCTCTCCCCCTCTTTCCCCTTCTCCTACTCCAACAAGGAAGGAAGGAGTCCTACTCCCAATGGGAGTAGGACTCCCCTTGGCGCGCCCCCTCCTAGGCCGGCCGCCCCCTCCCCCTTGCTCCTTTATATACTGGGGCAGGGGGCACCTCTAGACACACAAGTTGATCTTCGTGATCGTTCCTTAGCCGTGTGCGGTGCCCCCCTCCACCATATTCCACCTCGGTCATATTGTAGCGGTGCTTAGGCGAAGCCCTGTGACGGTAGAACATCAAGATCGTCACCACGCCGTCGTGCTGACGGAACTCCTCCCCAACGCTTTGCTGGATCGGAGCCCGGGGATCGTCATCGAGCTGAACATGTGCCAAGAACTCGGAGGTGCCGGAGTAACGGTGCTTGGATCGGTCGGATCGTGAAGACGTACGACTACATCAACCGCGTTGTCACAACGCTTCCGCTGTCGGTCTACAAGGGTACGTAGATCACACTCTCCCCTCTTGTTGCTATGCATCACCATGAGCTTGCGTGTGCGTAGGAATTTTTTTTGAAATTACTACATAACCCAACATGTTACACCAGAGTTACCACCTCGCACAGAGCATTTAGTACGCAGTTCAACCCCTAAATCCTTTATTCGGAAAGTTAGGGTCACCCACCCGTCCAAATACCTGCTCCCGCCTTTTGCCACCCTCACACCGAGCGAGGAGGAAGAGTATGTTTACAATGAAGTTATCAAGCATACTACTGATTCCAACTCTAAGATTAAAGAGTATGTTTTCATCCTTTTTCTCATTTTTTTAACATAAATCATTACTTGTGTGCCATTTTTTGAAATGTATTTTTTTAAATCTTTTTTTGTTTTTTGTAGTGTTAGGGTTATCGACATTGATGGTAGGTGGGTCACCCTCAGTGAGCTTGCCGATTGTGTGAAGGGAGTTGGGAAACTATCAACCAGCATTGCCGAGTTACATGTTCGCATTCTCCGGTATAAGGAAACGCCAAACAGGCTCATCTTCCCTTGGCTGCTATCTGTGTATCTGTCGATAGGAGACTTCAAATCCAAGTGTGTATTGAAGTATTTTTGACGGGACAAGTCTTACATTCTTAGTCACCAGGATCAGGTATGTTATGTTTGCTGGATCTGGTAACTTTACAGTTAGTGTCTTGGTAACTTCCTGTTAATATCATGTAACTTACTGTTATCTGGGGATATTGTTTTGTTCTTCATGTCATGATAACCTCTTTCATGCACACTGGCAACTTTGACCTTTCTGCCCTGATAATTTCTTTTTCTAGTTGCCTCCCATGTGAATTTCATGACCATTTGTTATCTTGGTAATTTTGTTTCTTTTCCAACTCCTTCTATGCTTACTGCCTTTTAATTTTTTGCAGCTGCTATTCCCTGCTTTGCAAAAGTTGGGCCTCGGTCCAGATGACGGGCATTGATATGTGCTGTCACTAAATCTTAGGGCGAAGCGGTTTGAAGTTCTAGATTCATTGCGTGAACAAGATAGTCCTTCTCTTCTCGAGCATGCGACAAGATACATGAACGCTATAAAGAAGGCTTGGTTGATAAATTACAAGGACTCGCATAAGCAGATTCAGGACTATGAACTTGTGTACATTGATGTGTTCAAACAGGATAATGGGTTAGTTGTGGATTATTCACTCTCTTTTTAACACCCCACTATATGTTTCTCATCCCTGTTTATTGATCTGGTCACAAAACTTCAATTTAAACTGATTTTGTGTTGTTTTTTTCATCACAAATGTTTCAGCATTGATTGCGGATTTTTTGCCTGCACGTACCTTGAGGTGTGGGATGGCAAAAATGTTCCAGCCTTAACTCAGGAACAAATTCCAGCTCTCCGGAAAATTATGACATTCAGGTGGTTAGATCATTATCAAAACAAATGCAAACAGTGGCGTTATCATCTGTTCGGCAGCAGGTGATGAGGTGATATTTTTTTTACTACTGTGTGATAACTTCTACCAAAATGTGTTGATAACTTTTTTATATGAATCTGTCATCGACAATGCCATGGAGCAAAGGGTGATGAGGTGATATTTTTTTTACTACTGTGTGATAACTTCTACCAAAATGTGTTGATAACTTTTTTGTATGAATCTGTCATCGACAATGCCATGGAGCAAAGTGTTGACATGCTGTTTTACTATAGTATACACAGTGCGAAGTCACTGACTATATGATAAATTCACTACTGTGATTATATTTTGTTAATAAGCAATTTTTAGAAGTGTAAGAAGGCCTAATTTTTTGTTCATAAGTAATACAATGCAGTGCTGGTAGCCTTCAAAAAATGTAGATATAAAAATATTGGATTTACAAATCCATGTCAATTTCATCATACATTGCTGGTAACTGGCAGAATAGGGTACTGATAGCTTGCTTAAATTATAGATATACACTTTTTGCATTACAAAGCAACTATAAATCCATGATACAATGCTGATAACTGGAATGTTATTGGGGCTTGTAGCTTGCACATTATGGTCCATGAAAAAATTGTAGACACCATCTTTCTTTTTAATAGCACCTTCTTCATTTTTATCTTGCTAGGGGAGATTTGCATGTGCGTTTGTCATGTTCCAGACTTCCGCACACACCACATTTCCTTTTTGGCTTGGGTTTTGCAATCTCAAAACCTGACTGCTTTCTTTTTGACTTTGGTCGCCCCTTTGTTGTAGTCTTGGGACGGTCTAGTATCAACTTTGTGTTTGAGGACGGAGCTGCATCAGGATGTGGGGGCTGGATGACAAAAGCATGATTGTTTTTGCTAGTATGTATCGTCACACACACACTTTCTTGCTGTGTGGCAGGGTTACCCTCTCGCTGCACATTAGTAGCACTTTCTTGTTGTGTGGCGGTGTTCTCCTGTCGCTGCACATTAGTGGCACTTGTTTGCTGTGTGGCTGGTTTCTCTGGATGTCTTGCATGGGGGGCGTTTTGGTGCTGTGTGACGGGGTTGTCTTCATTCATCCGCCCCACAGGTATCGAGCAGGAATCTGCCTGTCCTTGAAACGATCCTTTTGCTTCTTCCTTTTCCTTTCTTGCTTTTTTAAGTTGATTGTTCTTTAGGGTTTCAAGCTCCTCCTTGAAATTATACAGGTGTTTTCTTGCCAATCTGGTCCCGTCATCTGTTAGGAAAGCGTCTTTGGCCGATGCCTTAAATTCTTTAAGAATTGACGTGTATCGCATGACGCTTTTCCCCTCCTCTGGCATCGACTTCTTAACTGTTGGCTGTTCGAAATCAGGTTGAATAAGATCCTCCTCTGGATCCCAAGTCCACCTTTTTAGGATGTACTTTTCAGGTATCTCGTATACCCCAATTTGGTCCATAACTCGTAGTACGTGCGCGCACACTAGACCGTCACGATCAAACTTGCAGCAACTACACGAGTATGTCTCTTCAACCATGTTTGCTTGCACATGGTAGTCCCTGTCTCCATATTTTGGTATTATCCCCCGCACTGAGCTGACCTTGAAAGTACCATCATCCAATGCGTCGCATCTGTATGCTGATTTCACCTTCATCTCCACCTGGAACTTGCAAAACAAGTTATGTGTGTACAGCCCCCGCACCTGCATCTCCAGCGGGTTCATCGAGTACATTTCGGTTTCTTTGTACACTGTTTCCAACTGCTCTTTTGACACGCTAGCCATCACCTTATCCTGTATCGCAGTGTACTGTTGTGCGAATTCGACCAGTGAGTTGTTTGGGTTGACATACTTCTTGAGCACAGAGTTAAAACCCTCGCTTCTTGCCGTGGTCTGCAAGAATGGGAAAAAAATCGTGATATAGTATACCGGGACCCAACACTTCCTGTTCTCCCACAACCATTGGAAATGCTCGTTGTCGGTCTGGCCATACGCTTCCATCACCACCCACCACTTGTACTCAAACTCCTCAACTGCATTCATAACATAAACATGGTAACATCAAGTATTTGAAGGATGGTAACATTGGTTCAAACATATTTGGTAACTAGGGAACACCACTGTTGTTGATAATTCTGTCACACACACCTGGTTACTTTAGTTCAAGCATCATGGTAAGTACTTTGCACACAGGATAAGTTTTTTTTCCAAAGCGATTACCACTCTGTGTGTAGTAGAAGCATCATTTTTAACTAGCAACAAAAAGATACTCATATCAATCAGCACTAGCTGGTGATTGAAAAGTTTTTGTTGTAAGTAGTGGGGTGAACAACTGAAATGTGTACATCAAACATGAACATGATAGGGGTAGTACAGAAAGCAATTAATGTAGGTAATTTTTCTATAATCCTCTGGTAACTTGTCACCTTGTTAGATGGTAACTGTTGTTATCATGCATCTAAACCCATTTTCTATGTGCCCATTTTTCTGTGTTTTAAGTTAGTGAGGGGTGGGAAGTAAAATACCAGCCAGGCTGTTGTCAACACAATCCTTGAATGCATTGTTTAGTGGCTCATTGTCAGCCATCAGCTTCCCAAGCTTCTCTTGTGCTTTTTTCATTATATGCCAGCGGCAATTCCTGTGTACTATCCCGATGAACACCTCATCAATAGCACTCCTCATTGCAAAATCTTGATCTGTTATTATGTTCTTTGGCGCAATTCCACCCATTGCATGCAAGAATGCATTAAACAGCCACACAAAGTTACCAGATAGTTCGTTTCGAACAAACCCACAACCAAATTGGATTGACTGCCCATGGTTATTAATGCCAATGAAGGGCGCACATGGAATTTTGTACATGTTTGTCATGTATGTTGTGTCAAATGAGATGACATCATTGTATCTAGCATATGCCCTGCGCGACGCACCATCTATCCAAAATAAATTTTCCACTCTGTCCTCATCATCAAGCTTTATTCTCCAATAGAAATCTGGATCTTGTGCCTTCATATCTTGGAAGTACGAGATTGTGCTCCCCACATCAGCATTGCGGTACTCCATCCGGAATTTAGCTCGCTGGTTTGCGATGTCCTTTGTTGTGTATGGTACATCTTTAGGATTCCCGTAGAACCATTACATTAGTTGCATCTGTCTTGCTGTCTCTATGTTGCATCCGTGCAATATCTTCAAGAAGTCCTGCTCATCTTTTGGAATGTTCCTATGTGTTGATAGGAACTTTGTCAAGGACGGCTTTCTTATTAGAGGGTGGTTGTGGTCGTCGTTGAAGCGTTTGACTCTCCACCACGCATCCGTGTGGGTGATGTAAAGGTGGGCCGGACATCCCGACCTCACAACCTTCCCTCTTTTCCTCTTCTTCAGGATGCCTTTTGGGTCCTGCACATCCTCTTTCTCCTCCTTGTTTGTTTTTGGCTTGCCGTATTTCCCACAAACCAAGAGGACTCTGCTTACAGTATTGTCTTTAATTGTTTTTCTGTATTCCAGTCTCATTCCAAACCCATGTCTCAGTGCATATTGCCTGTAGTGTTCATAAGCTTCCTCAAAAGTATCAAACTTCATCGTTTCATCAGGAGGTTTCGGTGTGGAGTATGCCTCGGTATTTTTGTCTCCCTGTTCAGCATTCTCTCCTCCTGTTTCTGGACTCGCCGGCTCGCTGACTGAATGATCAAAGAAGTTTTCTCTCCCCCCTATGCTGCTAGTAGTCGGTTCTTTGCTTGTCTCTCGAACCACCGGGTTGCTTCTAGATGTAGCACCTGTAATGTGATTGAAAGTTGTTAATTTGTGTTATATTTTCTACACGCCAAAACTAGTGGTATCTTGTACTCCAGTTTCTTGGTAAAGTTTGCATGCATTAAGATGTTTTTTGTAGCTGTAAAGTGAAAGCATGTAATTCCAATTGTAATACAGATTGCATGATAATTCGTATGCAGTAAGTGTGGTAATTGTACCTAAATTCATGGTAACCTGTGCGCATCAAGCTACGTGATTGATGAACTGTTTCATGGTGAATGTGATAGTTGTAAATAACATAGGGTGGTAGTTGCAATTCAAGTACGATGGTAACAAGTTTGTGTACAAAAATGTGGTGGCATGGTAAATGTTTTACCTTCATCTGTTTTGGCAGAACCAAAGCTTGCCGTGTGTGCATATTCACACTGTTGGTTTGTCCCCACACCACTCATAATGATATCCACATTATCCCCGTTGTCATGCGCCATTTTCTTGTGTTGCAGCACCTGCTAGCACATGTGATTGCATCCATTAATTTTCCACACTTACAAGCAATTTTGATTATTTTTTCACAACAACTATATTTTTTTCCTTTTACTGCACTCATTACTTCTTTTTTGTAACAGGTATCGTTTTGGCAGTAACCAGCATATGGGAGTATGACAGCAATAGTTTCTATCAACCTCATTTCATGAACATCATTTCTTATCAAAAAAGTCTGGTGGCAACAATGTAAATCAACACATGGTATTCTTGTAGTGTTTTTTGCACCTTTGGTTCTGAGTTTTCCTGGTAATTTGTAATGAATTAGCATGATAACTTGTTCTGACATGGGTTTGTTCAATATAAAAAGGAAGAAAATGATCTTTTTTTATGTTGAATAAATCTTAAAGGATGCTGATTACTCAATGTACACATTCTGGTAATCTATATTCATTCGAGATGGTATGTCAGTTTTAATGAGAAAATTCATACATGTATTTCTAACATGCTCCAAAAAAGATAGCTTGACAGATTGATGATGATAACCTATATGCGTTTATGTTGGTAACTTAATGATGAGGTAAATCAATGATGTAATCTGTAGGTAGGAACATGGACCAATTTTACCAACTTTTTGGTTGTAAAAGAGGAAAATTTAGTCAATCTTTTTGTTGGTAACCTGACTGAATTTGAGTGGTAACTCAATTTACAACCGAGGAATTTGATTTTATTGGTATGAAATGCAAATGCAGCAGGTGTATAGAGGTTGAATCACTTACCTCCTTTCTTTTTTGCCTAATTATGACGAAATAGAGACGAACTGATGTAACCCCTGTGATGTTGTTGCGGTAAACCGGGGCCCTCCCTCAAATCCTTGTGTTTTGGTGATGTTTTTCGCGGTTTCCTTTTTTTTGGTGGATCAGGTCTAGGGCGGAGGTCGCCGGCGATGGAGGCGCGTCGGGGAGAGAGGAGAGAACTGATCGGGGCAGGTGTATATTTCTTGCGATGGAGGTAAGAAACTAGGTTTTGGGGTGGTAAGTCACGTGCAGGAGGGGGGAGGTGGGCCAAAGGGGCTGTGTTAACAGTCTTGGGCCTCAATGCGTTGCGCACGGTGGGCCTCGCGAGAGAAGGCTGGGTCGTGGGTGGGGCTGCCGAAGTGGGTCACGCGCGGGGAGGGACACAGGTTTTCGATCGTGCGGATTTGTCGCTAACCACCAGTCGACTAGTGGTTAGTCGCGTCCTATAGAAAATGCGTTTTAAGCCGATTTCTAGGAAAATCGGCTTTATCTACGTTTTTATGAATAATCAGTTTATGAAAAGCTATGTTTGGTTACGAAGGTAGATAGCCCCGTGACTAGTTAATCTTTGCTCGTCGCTTTTCCCAAATTGGCCTCCATTGCTTATCCATTGAAAAACGAGCTAGGAAGGCCTGGGTGCTTGGACTGGCGCTTAAGGAAATTAAGAAAAGGATAATCGCGTAGCAGCGGCCGTTAGCGTCTTGTCCTCCAACGCCAGCGATAAGGTAGAGATGCTTAGGGCATCTTCAACGCTGGGTGCTTGGAGAGGATTCCTTTCCTGTTAAATTCCTGGTCGTTCGGCGGTTGAGGCCGTCAAATTCCAGCGCCGGGCACTGCATCGACGCAAAGAGAGGCATCAGGCGCTTCGCTCCTTTCTCTACTGCATGCGGTGCATGGCCAGTTCAAATTAGCATCCAATTAGCATCGGCTGTTTAGCATCTCGCGTTGGAAGACATGGATGCTTAGATATTTTTTAATTTAATACTATTTTCTTCACGTCTATAAGCGCCTGGACAAGCGTCGGGCATGGTACATGCCCTTATACGACACATGCTTGAGTCCTTGCACGGAAGAGAAAAAGGGCTAGCGCCCGGTGGCTGATTTTGCGTCAACGCTTCACAATTTCCTCGGATCGAACGGGGTTTCGCTCAAACGGCTGGGAATCAGATCCTCGCGCCTGTCTTTAGCGCCCCATCTACAATGAAGGTGCTTAGCACGGGCGCTAGGATCTAATTCACGGTAGTTTCAATAGAATCCCATTCAATCCCAGTAAATCAGCTAGCGTCGGCGCAACAGGAGTCACCGGACGCTAGGGGTGTTTCTCGTTCTTTTTCTACTTTGTGTTGCGCCCATATATTAATTCCAGCGTTGGAAGCATGGACGGCAGACCAGGCGCTAAGACAAAGAATATTTATTTTCTTTTCCTAAGCGCCTGGGTAAGCGCTTAAGCATTGTAAATGCCGGGTAATATAATTAGGGAGTCTCGAACCTCGCACCCGCCTCTACATGCAACTCAATCGAATCAACAACTGACTACTCCGTACTCTTTCCGTTTCTAAATATTTCTCTTTGTAAAAATTTCAACAAGTGACTATATATGAAGCAAAATAAATGAACCTACATTTTAAAATATGTCTACATACATCCGTATGTTGTAACCATTTAAAATGTCTAGAAAAACAAATATTTAGGAACGGAGGGAGTAGTACCTAACTGATGTTTTGAACAAGAAATATTCTATATAAGTACTTTCTCCGTAAAAAAAATATAAGAGTACATATTAATAGTTTTTTTTAATCGCAACATGTCCTCCAGCTGCTCTCCTCCTAATATCTATCGTTCTAACTTTCATTTTTCAAAATCCGGCCATGGCTTTGCCGCTACAAAGTATTGTATCAGTTCTTCCATGGCCCTGCAATTATGCAAGTGCAGTGTTGCATATCTGCTCGAGTTTGTCTTCTTAGCATTGCAAAGTGCATTGGTTTTGGTATACTACTAATCCAATTCAACTTTAATACAAGCTTATGCTAGTGCAAGTCTGATAATAGCAGAAGTTTTGCAATGCTCATATAAAAAGAGAAGCCCGTTTTAAACCTTTAACTCTTAAGGTCGGACTGAATTGAACCCTAAACTCCCGATCCGTGAAATTGGCGACCTGTACTTATTGATGCAAGTCAATAAGCAGGCTAGCTGACGAGTGCATGTTCAATTTGGCGATGACATGTAGTCGAGGAGGACGTGGGTAACAACCGCCCAGGAGGTCGGCGAGAGCGTCGACCGAAACAAATGGGGTGCAGCGAGAGGTTATTTTTTTTACGGAACCTCGTCAGAGGGCGGGGAGCTCCCGCATTGCATTAAGACAGCGAGAGGTTATTGGTGGTCGTGCCTTGCTACGTTGCATGATCAATCTTGGAGCAGCCTTCTGTTGGATTGTCCCGCGAGCACGAGATTGGGAAGGATGTAGGGCCTTGGTCGGGAACACAATGTGTCTATGTTGGATGGGATTAGTGAGGCGGATTGGAATAATAGAGTGGAGACAGGTGCTGATGACCCGGAGTTGTAGGGGATGAGGCCACACATACCGCATCATGTAGAGGAGACTATACATGGCAACATGCTATGGTTCATTGGACACCAGAGTAGCTCTATGACAAAGGCCGACAATAAGGGCGACAAACTGGCGGGCCCAAGTCGAGGTGGGTACAATGTGGCATCATCCATGCTCGAGCCCTATCCGTGGCATAGTAGTTGAAGGGCGACAAGCACGAGCATGAACGCGTTTGGCCCACCAACGATGATGTCGTTGGCCTCCTTATCGGAGACCACCTCTAGTCCCTTCTAGTCTACCATAGTGGCCAGTGGCGGAGCCAGGATTGGCTGACACCCTAGGCGAGAAACTAAGTGTAAAAAAAATCCAGTTTCAAGCATAGTTTTAAATAGCCGGCTATAGCCCCGCTATAGCTCCGCTATAGCAGTTTGAGCATGTTGTCGCTAAATGATTTCATATGCAATTTGCCGCTATAGCCTCGCTATAGCTCATCTATAGCCGTTTTTAAGGATCGCCGCTATATGCTATATCCCGCTATTTAAAACATTGGTTTCAAGGCATATAAAGTTAAGTTATAACTAATAAAAATCCAAACACAATATTCAATGGCGGTATTTGTTCATTCACAGTTTAACTAATAAAGTAAAACATATTAAAAGACAATATCTAACATATAAATGATACAAAAAATGGTACCAAATCAAAGGATTGATTGATATGAGCCTCCTATGACTGCATGCAATAAAGAAAGACATATGATGTCTCTCCTCCAAGGGCGACTAGGGTTCCTGCCGCCCGACAGCAGCGGCGGCGCCATTCTGCCTCGTCCCCTGTGGCTTTAGTCCATGGGGCGTGGTGGATCCCGGCCCTTGCCGGCGGGAGGACTCTGTTTTTAGACATTTATTTGAGTTTTTTAGGGCTTATGTCCTACTCAGGAAGCGAGATGGTGGCGTCTCCCTAAAGATGGAATCAGGTTCTCCCTGCCTAGCCCCCATCCTGATGGTGCTGTTGGGGAACGTAGTAATTTCAAAAAAATTCTTACGCACACGCAGGATCATGGTGATGCATAGCAACGAGAGGGGAGAGTGTTGTCTACATACCCTTGTAGACCGTTTGCTGAAGCGTTATATCAACGCGGTTGATGTAGTCGTACGTCTTCACAATCCGACCGATCCAAGTACCGAAAGCACGGCACCTCCGAGTTCTGCACACGTTCGGCTCGGTGACGTCCTCGCCTTTCTCGATCCAGCAAGAGGGGTGAAGTAGTAGATGAGTTCCGGCAGCACGACGGTGTGGTGACGGTATTGGTGAAGAACAATCTCCGTAGGGCTTCGCCTAAGCACTACGAAAACTATGATGGAGGATAAACTAGAGGGGACGGGGTTGCCGGCACACGGCTTGGTGTTTCTTGATGTGTCTTTGGTGCTAGCTCTGCCCCTCTATTTATATGTTGAGCCCTGGGGTCGAAACTTGGAGCGAAAGCCTCCTCAAAGTCGGTTTTGTCCGAAAGGCAAGAGTCTCACTCGGACTCCAGGACCAAACGCCACAATCCTTGGCGTCTGGCCTAGACGCCATGGGCCTCGGCGTCTGGCCCAGGGCCAGACGCCAGGGTCTCCGGCGTTTGGCCCCCTGGCCTCCGCAAAACTCTTTTTGCACCGACTTATAGCCCCCATGGGCCTGACCCCTTGGCCAAACCATATCATTCAATATATGAATATTTACCTCCGGACCATTCCAAAGCTCCTCGTCATGTCCGTGATCTCATCCGGGACTCCGAACAACATTCGGTCACCAACATACATAACTCATATAATACTATATCGTCAACGAACGTTAAGCGTGCGGACCCTACGGGTTCGAGAACTATGTAGACATGACCGAGACACCTCTCTGGTCAATAACCAATAGCGGGACCTGGATGCCCATATTGGCTCCTACATATTCTACGAAGATCTTTATCGGTCAGACCGCATAACAACATACGTTGTTCCCTTTGTCATCGGTATGTTACTTGCCCGAGATTCGATCGTCGGTATCTCATACCTAGTTCAATCTCGTTACCGGCAAGTCTCTTTACTCGTTCCATAATACATCATCCCACAACTAACTCATTAGTTGCAATGCTTGCAAGGCTTATAGTGATGTGCATTACCGAGTGGGCCCAGAGATACCTCTCCGACAATCGGAGTGACAAATCCTAATATCGAAATACGCCAACCCAACAAGTACCTTCGGAGACACCTGTAGAGCACCTTTATAATCACCCAGTTACGTTGTGACGTTTGGTGGCACACAAAGTGTTCCTCCGGTAAACGGGAGTTGCATAATCTCATAGTCATAGGAACATGTATAAGTCATGAAGAAAGCAATAGCAACAAACTAAACGATCAAGTGCTAAGCTAACGGAATGGGTCAAGTCAATCACATCATTCTCCTAATGATGTGATCCCGTTAATCAAATGACAACTCATGTCTATGGTTAGGAAACATAACCATCTTTGATCAACGAGCTAGTCAAGAAGAGGCATACTAGTGACACTCTGTTTGTCTATGTATTCACACATGTATTATGTTTCCGGTTAATACAATCTAGCATGAATAATAAACATTTATCATGATATAAGAAAATAAATAATAACTTTATTATTGCCTCTAGGGCATATTTCCTTCAGGTGCGTCTAGCATTGTCGGATAGGGTGTGGAGGTGTTTCTTCAGCGGATCTCACACAATTCAGTCGGTGGTTGTATTTGATGCGCTTGTCTTATAAGGCCTTAGTACGACGACTTCCGACTATCTACTACATGCCAGCTCCGGCGAGGGAGGGCGATGACGGCGGCACAATTTTTGACTCGCTTCAGTGCTTGTAGTCGTCGTTAGGTGGTCTATGAACTCGAATGTAAGTTTTATTATTTTTAGTGTTCATTGTACTGCTATATTTGAAGATGAATAGACTAAAAGTTTTCCGGCAAAAAAATTATAAATTTTGAAATACAAATCAGTGTATTCAAGTAATTTTTTTAAAAAAACTTAGCAGGTTTAATAACAAATGCAAAATGTGAATTACTAAATCGGATTCCACATTTATCTTCTCTGCAGAACAACAAAAGTAAGTAAAACAATATAAAAAGGGAAAGAATTAAAGATCATGTTTGAATCAAGCCTTAAATAGTGACAACTTGCAAGAGAAATTCCCTGCAAAAAAACTAGCACGAGAAAATGGGATTTGAAAACAGTGGCAACTAGCAAGAGAAATCTCTTCATCAACTAGCTAAGATGGGTCATCTTTCTTTTCTAGACAAAAAGACTCCCGTACGCAACGCACTAGCAGCTCAGGCTTTTGTGTCTTTCTTGTTCTCATTCACTTTTTTATTAATTGATGAAGTGGGCTGCGCCCCTGGCCAGTGTTTTGTTCAATGGCCCGGCAAGAGGAGTAGGAAGTGGGCTGCGCCTCAGGCCAGTTTTTTTGTTCTCTAGATATATAGGCTGAGAAATTTTTCACGCCCCAGGCCATTGCCTGGGCTGCCCGGGGCCCAGATCTGCCCATGATAGTGGCTATGGAGAGCCTCCGCGTACCTGTTTGAGGTGAGGTGTGGCTTCGAGGGGGTATGAGGATGTGGCGGATCTGCAGGGAGTTGCCGGTGGTACATGAATATGACATATGGGGCCGTGTAGTCACTAAGAGTGGTGTGTGATCCCAATTTTCCCATGCGCCAAACAGCTACTTGGTTGACATTGTCGGGTATCAGTAAGTTAAAAAGGTGGCAACTTGAGTATTAGGAGTTCATTCGATTCAAATTGACTCCACGAGTTTGAAGGTTTAAGAGTTTCCTCGATAACTATAAAGCACCAATAGCCAGTGACCATTCGCCAGCCGGGATGACATTTGCGAACGACGCGGCTGAACAGTTTTTGCAGTGGGGTGACATTTGCAAAACTGCAATGGCAACGTTTAAATCGCGTGACCTTTTTATGTAAATTCGTAAAGACTGCAATGGCATTTGCCATTGACTATTTTTCTTTTGGGTCATTGCAAAAAAACAAATTCTTTTTACCCATGGCATTTTTTGTGCTTTAAAAAAGTCTGATGACATTTTTGTTTTGTAGCACAGGAAAATCCGGGCTTTAATCTGGCACAGCAAAAACCTAGTTGGGCTTTTTTCGCTGGAGTACGAAGAAGTCGTTCGGTCTGGGAGTCCAAAGAGAAAGGAAACGGGAGAAGTTCTTTCACGCACGAGGGAAAAAACAGCCGCAGAAAAAGAAAGGGGGGGAAAAGCTAGAGAAGTGCCCACGTACGAGAGAAAAACAAACCACGGATAAGAAAAGGAAACGGACAGCGCTACGATCGGGATCACATAGTACGAGTACGAGACTAGAGAAAAAACAAACTTCTAGAATAAAAAAAAAAAGGAAAACGGGATTAGGGAGATCGACGGGGAAGGAGAATCGCGCTAGATAATCGAACGTGGGACGAGGCGTTCGGTACTTTCACACACACAAAAAAAGATTTGGTGTGCGCCGTCGCCGTCGAATCAAATCTAAAGCGAGAAGCAGCGCCCGGGTGCTTGGACTCTGAATTTGGGAGCGATGTCGTTCGCTTACAAGTTCAGGTACATCGTCGTCGGCGACACAGGTGCGTGCCCTTCTTCTCGACCCCGCGCCGGCGCGCTCCCGATGTCCATCTGCTCTCTTTCGTTTCTAGTCCATCGTGCCCTGATTTTATCATCGGTTTGTTGCGTGATCTCGTACGCGAATCCACTTCCGGTTATAAGTAGAAACTCGAAATCTTGTTCCTTTTTCATCGACGGCCGCCGTCCAACAACGTGCTGCCGCGCGGCTCGGATCGTACTTGCTATATTATGGCTACAGTTTCGATCGACGCAACTGTAGGGTTTTATCTTTTCAGTAGAAAGCCTTGTATATGCTTGCGTTGGCCTAGGCCAGAAGCCAAGAAGCAACCATGACCATGTTAATTATGAATTTGCTGTCCCAGGAGTTGGAAAGTCATGCCTCCTGCTGCAGTTCACCGACAAGCGGTTCCAGCCCGTGCACGACCTGACCATCGGCGTCGAATTTGGGCAGCGGATGGTCACCATCGGCAAGAAGAAAATAAAGCTTCAGATCTGGGACACGGTCCGTAAGTTGTTCCGCTATGAACCTTCAAACGAAACTAAGTGCATTCCCTACTGTCAAACCTTTACTGAAGTGATCTGCATGCATGATGCAGGCAGGTCAGGAGGCTTTCAGGTCAATCACAAAATCCTACTACAGAGGTGCGGCCGCGGCTCTCCTGGTTTATGACATCACCAGGTACATTCACCAGATTAAGCATGCATTTTAAGTTGCTGTCGTCTTAGAATTTTACCAGTAGACTAAGAATGTCGATCCTTTCCTCTGGTGATGAGCAGGAGGGAAACCTTCAACCACGTCGCGAGCTGGCTGGAAGAAATGAGGGAGCAGGCGGACGGCAACAACAACATCACCATCATGCTGGTCGGAAACAAATCAGATTTAGGTCAGAGGCGGGCCGTCAGCACGGAAGAGGGCGAGCAGTTCGCCAAGGAGAACGGCCTCGCCTTCATGGAGACCTCGGCCAGGACCCGGCACAACGTGGAGGAGGTAACTCGACGCACCGAATCGCATCGCGGCGGCGCGCAATTCACCATGGCATTTTTCTGACATGACCTGACCTATGCACGCAGGCATTCCTTCAGAGCACGTCCATGGTGTACGAGAAGATCCAGGAAGGCGCCATCGATCTCTCCAAGGTGAGTGTCTGCTAGCAGCTGCTTATCGGGTTAATTTTTTTAAAACAAGATTATCGGGTTAATTTGTCCACTGTTGTCTCTCTTGCAGTGTAGTGGTGTCACGCCCGGAGTTGATGAATTATGCAACCTTGACAGGGACACGCTGCCGTCTGGAGCCTAAGGCTGCTGCAGCAGCTGAGGGCTGAGCATAACTTGGACGACACAGTTCCGTCTCTCAGATGATGTTTGATACTAGTGCAAATCTGTAGTATATATGTAGATCACTTGGCAGTTTAAAATGATGTAAAGCGTTTTACAGTCTTTCAATGTTATATTTTTTCTAGTGTCTTGATTTTTACTTTGCTATACTTTTTGTCTTGTCGAGAGCGAGAACTTGGAAATTGCTTTTGGCTCCCGGCTCCATGGAGCCTGGATATTGAAAAATTCAAAACTATGAGAGAGAGAGAGAGAGAGAGGAAGGGAGGGAGAGAGACTAGTTTGTAAATTTTCATGATGAAACATGATTTTTAAGTTTTAAAAATTTCTAAAAACACACACATACATATGGATGTATACTAATTTTTGTAAACTTTCATGATGAAATACATTTTGGTGTTGGGTACACAAAAAAGACAAACTCAGGCATTTCTAGCACATACTAGTATTCAGTATAAAAACTAGACGACACCGCACGAGTTTTTCTGCAAAAAAAAAGACACCGCACGAGTTGCTGCGGGGACTTTTAATAAGCATAAGTGAGGATTTGATGAAATAAAAAAATTGACTCTGAAAGGCAGGTGCCCTGCCTTTTCATTGAAGATTAGGAATTTACAGGAAGGAGCAGAGGTAAGGAAGAGAACGCAGTTATTGGAGATGCGGCATGAAACAACTACATTAAAGAGCTACAGCTATCACTTCTAAATCAGCTTTCACCAAAGCGATCACCCCATTTTCTGGTGAATACTCTTCTGTTTCGCTCATTCTAAATGTGCCACGCAAAGTAGGCCGTGGCGGCAGTGTTCTTCTTGGGGCCCTGGTAGCAGAAATGCCACCAAGTCTGGATGGAGTCCAAAGAGCTAGGAAAGATCAGACAATGTTGTGGCAAGGTATAGTGCAGTTTGAACCAAACTTCCTGGGCAAAAGTGCAAGTGCTGAAGAGGTGCAGCGCAGACTCAAGCTCCTGATTGCAGAAGGAGCGCACATTGTTATGATCGGAGTCTTGGGCACGCAATCTGTCTGCAGACTCAGGGAGTGTTTGGTTCAGAAATCCTAGGACCTTTTCTAGTCTCAGGGACTAATAAAAAAAGACTCTCCAGTAAAGTCTTTTTCTAGTCCCTGTAGAAAAAGTCCCTCCCGTTTGGTTCCTAGAGACTTTTTAGGGACTTTTTCTAGTCTCTGAGACTAAAAAGTCCCTGAACCAAACACCTCCTCAAGCTTCTGATTGCAGAAGGAGCACACATTGTTATGACCGGAGCCTTGGCCCTTGGGCACGCAATCTGTCTTTAGTGGGAAGTCGATTTTGCGCCAAGGTCAAATGATTTTTTTTTTACTTTCCTCTCAATCTTCAGCCTCCAGGTCATCTCAAGGTCTGGCCTAGAAACGGATCCAATGAATTGACACGAGTAGGCCGAGCTGGCAGAGTATTGTTTTGAAGACGTCCAATTCCAGTTGATTCTATCCTGGACATGAGTGAGGCTGATATTCTGATTTTTTTGGCAAAGGGATAGAAAAGCATCAAGGTCAGATAATTTGTAGTGACAAGTGACGTAGCAACATTGTACAGATAATTTGTGCACAGGAAGCCAATGAAGCATGTAGGTAGGTCGTGTGTGGCATTGTGGATGTTTAACATTGTGTCATTGTGGATGTTTATCAACCAGCGATTAAGCGCGCATGTTTATCTGTCATTAGCTGCTTCATTTGGTCAGCTGGTACTGCAAATCTGGTGTCCAACTAGCTTAGCAGGACAATATGCTTACATCCATAGGTAAATGGTTCTAGTTATCCTGAACCACATTCAGGCGTCCCATATCATGACGACCGCGATGACACCGACGCCAAGCGCAACGGCGAGCCACCGGCCGACGGGCCTCTGGGGCCTGTACCCCTTGGCGAGGAGGTGGTTGATGGAGACGTAGACAAAGATGCCCGTGGCGAGGCCCATGGAGATGGCATAGATCCAGTCGGCCACCCGGCCCTCCGTGGTGGCGTCGACGAGTATGCTGACGGCGACGCCGATGGGGCTGGAGACGGCGAAGGCGAAGGCGTAGCCGAAGCAGGAGAGGAGGGGGCGGTCGGGGAGCATCCGGAGCAGCGAGATGCCCATGGCGATCGCGGCCAAGATCTTGTGCAGGCTGATGGTCCACAGCGCCTTCCACGCGTCGGCTTCCGTCTCTGCGAGTAATCGCCGATTCGAAGACCGGATCAAGTAGAAGTAGGCATGAAAATCAGTGACTGAAGCAGGGTCGAGAGGTACACACACATCTAGTAAGATGCAGAGATCCTCTCATTCATGGCAGTCAAAATCCAGGAAATTTCAAGCTCTGTCTCTGTCTTACCGGCAACTCCAATGGCGATGCCTTCGAAGACGGAGTGGAAGCAGAGCGCGGCGATGAGGAGCACGCCGTCGCCGATGGTGCTCGCGTTGCGTAGCATGGATGCAGTCGACGGTCCGTGCGCGTCCTGCACGCGCGGCACCGCCAAGTTATTACATACTGCACGCGCGAGTACACAGAGCTGTGTGGTAGTCTGAACGACTGCCAAATCAACACCGGACTCGGAGGCTGCACTTACAGATGTTTGTGGTTCGATGCTGTTGTCATCGGTGCTGCTCAGCTTGCCCTCCTCCAGCGCTCCTGGAAGTTTGTAAACAGGGTTGGATTCTCAAGTGAACGTTTAAACCATGACTAATAAGATCGCAGGAGTAACGATAAGACCGTGAAAATGCGCATCGAAAGATTGCCAATCACCCCTTCAAAAAAAAAAAAAGATTGCCAATCACGTAGCACGTAGCGCCCGCCCCGGAATAGAAAGGGAGCAAATTTGCATTTAACCCGACGAGCAGCTGCCACCTTTACACCGCCGGCCAGCTGGTGTATGCGCAGATATAGCAGTTAGTTTCAGCGGAGAACGTGGGACCTGCTGCTGCTCACCTGCACTCGGGGCGGTCCGGCCGGGGCCGCGCGCGACGACGGAGGAGACGAGCATGATGAGGACGTACCCGGCGCAGGCGAGCATGGAGGCGAACGGGTAGTCGCTGTGGGGGGCGAGGTCCCCGAAGGTCTCGTCGGCGTCGCTGAGGAAGTGCATCATGGCGGTGCCGAGGATGACCCCGCCGGCGAACTGCGTGCCCAGCGCCAGGAACGCCTCGTTCCACCGCATGAAGTAGGGGGACACGCCGCCGGCCAGGGTGCCCGCGAACACCAGTGCCAGGCACCACAGCTTCACCGCCACCAGCCCCGGCGCCCGCAGATCCGGCTTCGCCTTCGCGCCGCCGTCCGCGTCGCCGTCGCCGTGTCCGCCACCTCCATGGGCCCAGGCAGTGCTCGCGGACGCGCTGAGCCAAAGGACGAGAAGGAGGAGGTGGCGGGAGCTGGTGGCCGATGCCATGCCCATGCCCGTGCGTGCCGTTGCTGTGCTGGGCAGTGCGGGAACCATGCGGAAGGTAGATAGGAGCCGAGGACGGGGAGGGGATTTATACGTGGGCGGGAAGCTTGCAAGGAGCTGATGTGTGGGCCCACGTGTTGCCGGAGTACACTTCTTCTCGGGCTAGTACTCTTTCTCTTCTTAAATTGTTCTCGTTTTGACAATCAAATCCTCCTTTATTCAGTCATAACAACCATTGCATCGTTTACAATCAAAGGAATCACTGCATATTCCAACCAAGTGTTCGATGGAGAAAATCTAGCTAGTCTAACCAGTTCGTGAGCTACATGATTACTCTCTCTATTACAATTATCAAAGATAACATGCCGAAAACTAAAGACTTAAAATAACAGTCGTCGAAAACGGCAGTGACCAATGAAGAAGAAGAACCATTTTTTAATGCCGCGACAACCTCCACGCTGTCTGAGTCGATCTCAATTTTACTGCAACCAACAGTTTGCGGCCTAGCTTGATCAAGTTATATATCGACGGCTTGGGGGGGCCTAGTTGATGTCAATAAAGGTGATCCTACTTCAACGGCTTGGCCTTGGACTTATGTGCCACGTAAATCCTTGGGCCCTAGAATCTGGATTGTACACTTCGACACGGCTCCGCACTCCATGGGCTAACAATTTGGGGGGGGGGGGGGGGGGGGGGTATGGAACACATACACCATAATGGCGACCAGTACTCCAAGATGAAAAATGGTAAGGCCGAGATTGAGAACATGGGAGGTCGGGGACGGCTGGTCCTACTTCAACGACTTGATCTTGGACTTGTGTGCTATATAAAGCATGAGGCCATAAAATCGGGATTTGTACACTTTGACACGGCTCCGCTCATGTGCATCTCTTCCTTTTTGGTGCTCAATTATTTAAAGTGGAAAAATTATTGTACCAGTATAGGTAGCATGCATGAACCAATCTGCCTCATATGTGTTGCTTGAGAGCCTTTTGGCTCGCTGTGACTGCTAAGATTCCTTTTAAAAATCAGATATTTTTGTTGTTGATAGGTTTTTGCCCTATGAGAAACTTTCCTAAATGTAGGTTTTGCTGTTGATAGGTTTTTGCCCTATGACATGTATTTGGCACATGCAGTGGCTTTTTTTGCCAATGTATTGAACTCACTCTTCCTTCTTCCCTTCCTAGACATTGTTCTCGTACTGATTAAGTTGTTAATGAAAAGGAACAGAGCCTGGTTCAAAAAGAAAATGTTGCATGAGAGAGAGAGAGAGAGAGAGAGAGAGAGAGAGAGATAATGATGCAGTTGCGTGCAAATGAATATACGAAGTCATAGCTCTCGCTAGAGGCGACCGACCCGAGTGACGTCGGTTGCCCAATCAGAATTGTTACCCCACAATTTTACTCATGTAATTCATGAACCAGGAAGTCATTTAACCCACGACATTGAGCAGCTCATATAACATCATATTATCATCACACTCATGGCGTGAACACACGTTTGAGCAAATAACCATGTGCTAGAGCTAGAATGAAAATATGCTGCAGCAAGGCAACAATGTATAGTATTATCATGTAAATACTTCAGTTCAAAATTTTGTCTCCTTACGTCAGTTATTTCGAAACAGGGGGAGTAACTGACAAATTAAGCGGGCACAATTCACTTAGCCCACTCACTGCCAGCAAGCCGGAAATTGGGCTACCGAGGCCGTTTATCCGTGCCGCCTTCAGAATCCTGGCAAGATGCTGAGATGTTTGGCGACCCTGTTTACCTGCTGCAGTGTTGCACGCATCCAGCTTTAGACGTGGACGTCCGGACATTGGAGCACTGAACCAGAATGTTGCACGAAGCCTTGCTAGAAGCTGCGGCGCCGAGTCAATTTAGCTGCAGTCTTCTTCTCTCTGGCCGGAAGTTTTCTCCCACTGAGAGTTGCAGTCGAACGGATGTCGTCGATGAGATCCTGGTCCGCGGCGTCCATGAACTCCTCAAAATCCTCAGGAATCTCGTACATCTTCCCGAAGTCCACAAGCAGCCTCACCCAGGTCCTCCTGAGCGCCGGCAGGCCGTAGGTGTGTGCCGCCTGCAACCTCTCCAACACGTTCTTCGTGCTCACGTCCCTCCTAAGGCTCTCCTCACACGCCTTCTTGAGGTCCGCGATGCCATACTTGTCACTCGCGGCGAGCAGCTCGCCCCGGTGCACGAGCAGCTCGTCCTCCGACGCGATGACACCGTAGAGGTAGCCGACCAAGGTCTGACACGCGTCGATGGACATGTCGGAGATGTCCACCTTGGAGAGCTTCTTCTCCCTGAGGTTGTGTGAGAACATCCTCAAGAACATCGGTGACCGCGTGGCCAAGACGGCGCGGTGGGCCTTGATGCTGCCACCAATGGCGTTGATGGCGATGTCTGTGAGGATGCCTTCTCGCAGCATACGCGCAAAACCAGACTGTGCTTGCTCCACCAACGTCCTCATCTCCCTAGAGCGCAAAACAGACTCCGGTTTGCCACGCTGTATAACAAAAAAAAACTTCATTTTACACTAGTTGTAATATATCTTCCTACTTCATCGCTGTCCTTAAGGTCTCAATGTATTTAGATAGCAAGCTCAAAATTCACACAATTGCTTTAAGGAAGAAAATGAAAATGAAGGAAAGGAAATATGAGTTTTACCCTAGTCATTTTGATAAATTCGATGTCAATCAAGCATCTTCTTGATTTACATCCATCGGTCACTGTCCATGTATAAGGACAGTTGAGAGGCACGCTAACCACTGCATGCGTGTGCTACTTGTTAGCAACGTTTGAAAAAATCCACCCATGTTAAAGAGTAAAGACGTACATTAGCAAAATAGAGTGGTTTGTAAATACCAAAAGCGCACCAATATACTTGGAAAAAGATACTCCCTCCAATCCGAATTAATTCACACAACCTCTATGTCGGATCGGAGGGAGTACAAAGTCCAAAACACTAAAAAGGGACAAAAATAATTACAGTAAATTGTTTGAGGTTTAGGACCCATGATTTGAAGTAAACATCACAAAGACATATATATTGTAAAAAAACCCAGAAGTACGAAATTAGAAACTGTTATCCGCATTTGAGTGATTAAGCATGTTATGTCTTAAGGGACCTAGTTCACAAGACTGATCAATGCGTCTCTTTCTGGCAGGAAAGAGAAGGCTATCGGTAAATATCACGCCATACACACTCACAAAAGAAAGGTGAACATGATTAGACTCTGATAGACAGAACCCTTTCGGTTAAATTAATGATAAAGAAGTGCAGTCTGCTAATTACAAACCACTTTCGAATGTTTAGTATTGAGTGTTGATAACCATCCGATCAAGATCCTCTCATTCTTTTTATACATGTACTCTTTGTTCTAGATCGAACGATACTAGTTATTCATCAATTGAATAGCAAAACCAAAAACCACACACACACACACACACACACGATATTTCTGCAAACTACGCGTGGATCCACAAAACTTACTCTTATATTTGTGAACCAAACCATAAACAGTTTAAAATTTGTTTTTTCCGATTGCACAAAAGGGATGACCATAGTGTACACTAGAAAATTTTACCTTCAAGGTTTTGAACCACGCCCGGGCGATTTTCAGAAAAATGTATAAGTTTCAGGGAATCAGAGGCAGCGTATTTGTCAAAAGATCGTGAAGATGGCGAAAGCGTCACTGAAGTATGCCCGTTCGTTCGGACTGCGGATAGGTGCCTACACAATTTTTTTAGAACATAGACGTCAGGGACGTCCGGCTTTAAATTAATAAAGCCCACAACATAGGCAGCGTATGACAACCACATGACCAACACACGGCACCAGACAAAAGACGAGCAGGTCTTGAAAACAGCAACCGGAGAAGGAATAAAGTACGTTACAAGGCACGTCCGGCCTAGCGAAACGAGCACGCAGGCTCGGCTGAAACTACAACCAAAAGGGGCTGCCCATCCCTATGCGACAGCAGACGGCGCGGACGACGGAGTGCGGGACTCGGCGTAAACTAAGCGAAGACGGCAAAGATCTTGGCGATGAAGATCAGAGTCCTGTTGTCTGCCCAGCGGTGCCCATTGCTGCAAGAAAACGATGCATTTGAAGATAACGTCAGCGGGATGCGAGGGAAATACGCCCTCAATAGTAAACTTGTTACGAATATGTCAGATAGCCCATAACATGGCCGTCGCACACGTCCACATGACCCGACGAGCCGGGCCATGAACCAATGACAAAGAAGACACTAGCGCGGCTCGGGAGCGGGGATCCCAATCCACCCCCGCGGCCTCACGGACCGCGCTCCAAGCAAAGCGCGCCAAAGTGCATCGGAAGAAAGCGTGGTCAGCATCTTCCGGAACCCCACACAAAGCACAAGGGCCGGAGGCGGGGCCGTTGCGCTTAGCAAGGTTGGTAGAGGTAGGAAGGCGATCTTGGCAGAGTTGCCAGAGGAAGACCTTGATCTTGAGAGGGATTTTAGCCTTCCAAAGCCCCATGGCAGCCGAAGGGACCTGGCCGCGGGTCAGCTCTCTGTATAAGGAATTGACAGAGAATTTGCCATAGCCCGAAAGTCTCCAAGAGACCGTGTCCGCGGAGTCCAACAGGCGAACATCCGCGATCAAATCCCGAAGGCGGTCCCACTCCGCCATTTCCGTCCCCGATAATTCTCTTCTGAAGTTGATGTAGGGTGGGGAGGAGCTAAGAGCCGAAGCAACCAGTTGGTTGGGCTCGACTGCAATGGAGTAGAGTTGGTGAAACTCCGACCATAGGGATTGGTGGCCAATCCAAAGGTCTAGCCAAAACCGCGTGGAGCGCCCGTTGTTAACCCCAAACTTCGCGCCCCTGGCGAATAAGGGTTTTAGGGCTTGAATGGAGTTCCAGAAGGGGGACCCACGAGAGGCCGCCTCGAAGAAATTCCCGTTCGGGAAGTATTTCGCACGGAGGAGGTCGATCCAGAGGCCAGTCTCACCCTGAGACATCTTCCAGATCCATTTGCACATGAGTGCAATATTCATCAGCTTGGAGTTGATGATCCCAAGGCCCCCCTAGGCTTTAGGTCTGCAAACGGCCTGCCATTTGACCATATGGTATTTCCGTTTGGGTCCCGCTCCTTCCCAAAAGAAATGGGACCGCGGGGTATCCAACTTAGTGTGTACCCCACCCGCCAGCAAGAACAAACCCATGGCGAACATAGGTAAGGATGAGAGGCTGGAGTTGGGTAAGATTAGTCTAGCCCCTGAAGACATAAATCTACCTCTCCACGGACACACCCTGCCCGCTACCTTGGAGGTGAGAGGTTCCCAATCGGCGATCGAACATTTCTTCGCCGCGATCGGGAGGCCGAGGTAAGTGAACAGAAACTGGCCAAGTTTGTAGTTAAGCAAGTTGGCTACCCGCTGACTTTCGGCGCGTCCATCCCTATGGACACCACTTCACACTTGTGGAAGTTGATTTTAAGCCCCGACATGAGTTCAAAACACAACAGAATGGCCTTGACCGTTGCGTTACTGTGTGTGTCGGGCTCGAAAAGGAGGAGTCTGTCATCCGCGTATTGCAGGTGTGACACTCCTTCCGGGATCAGGTTGTCCACCACTCCCCTGATGTGGCCAGCCAAACGAGCTCTGTCGAGCATGGCGCCCAAGGCGTCCGCTACAAAGTTAAACAGCAACAGCGAGGCTGGGTCCCCCTGACGTAGCCCACGCTTGTTGCGGAAAAAGTTCCCTACTTCTCCGTTCACCGCAATCGCCGTTTGGCCCCCCGAGACCAACTGCATCATGCGATGAACCCAAACCGACGAGAATCCCCGGTCCAGGAGGACCTGACGGAGAAACTCCCAGTTCACGCGATCGTACGCCTTCTCAAAATCAAGTTTTAGGAGAATCACGGGCTGGCGAGCGCGTTTTAGGGAGTGCACAATCTCTTGGAGGGCCAACGGCCCCTCTAAGATGTTGCGCCCCCGAATAAAAGCCGATTGGTTCCTACTAATAATACGGTGAGCTATCGGAGACAAGCGAGTCGAACAAGCCTTAGCACAAATTTTAAACGGAACATTAATCAACGCTATGGGATGAAAGAGCCTAATATGATCCGCGCCCGGAACTTTGGGGATCAGAGAGAGAACCCCAAAGTTTAGGTGAGAGATATCTACTGTACCCCGCATAAAACCATTGCAAACGTCAAAAATAGGCCCTTTGAGCACTTGCCAAAACCTTTTGAACATCGCCACCGGCCACCCATCCGGCCCGAGTGCGGTGTCGGATTTCATGCCAAGGGTCGCCTTTGTTGGGGAACGTAGTAATCTCAAAAAATTTCCTACGCACATGCAAGATCATGGTGATGCATAGCAACGAGAGGGGAGAGTATGATCTACATACCTTGTAGATCGACAACGGAAGCGTTTGGTTGATGTAGTCGTACGTCTCCACGGCCCGACCGATCAAGCACCGAAACTACGGCACCTCCGAGTTCTAGCACACGTTCAGCTCGATGACGATCCCCGGACTCCGATCCAGCAAAGTGTCGGGGAAGAGTTCCGTCAGCACGACGGCGTGGTGACGATCTTGATGCACTACTGTCGCAGGGCTTCGCCTAAGCACCGCTACAATATAATCGAGGACTATGGTGGCAGGGGGTGCCGCACACGGCTAAGAATAAGATCACGTGGATCAACTTGTGTGTGTATAGGGTGCCCCTTGCCTCAGTATATAAAGGATGGAGGAGGAGGAGGCCGGCCAAGGCTTGGTGTGGCCAGGATGTGGAGTCCTACTAGGACTCCAAGTCCTAGTAGGAGTCCACCAAGAGGGGAGGAAGGGAGAAGGAAGTAGAGGAGAAGGAAAGGTGGCCGGCCCCCTTTTCCCTAGTCCAATTCGGACTAGAGGGGAGGGGGCGCAGCAGCCCCCTGGCCCTTTTTCCTCTTTTCATAGAAGCCCATCAAGGCCCATTGCTCTCCGTAACTATCCGTACTCGAAAATACCCCGAAATCACTCGGAACCTTTCGATGTCCGAATATAGTCGTCCAATATATCAATCTTACGTCTCGGACCCATTTCGAGACTCCTCTGTATGTCCCGATCTCATCCGGGACTCCGAACTCCTCGGTACATCAAAACTCAAAAACTCATAATATAACTGTCATTCGAAACCTTAAGCGTGCGACCCTACGGGTTCGAACAATGTAGACATGACGAGACACATCTCCGGTCAATAACAATAGCAGGACCTGGATGCCATATTGGCTTCCTACATATTCTACGAAGATCTTATCGGTCAGACCGCATAACAACATACGTTGTTCCCTTTGTCATCGTATGTTACTTGCCCGAGATTCGATCGGTCGGTATCCAATACCTAGTCAATCTCGTTACGGCAAGTCTCTTTACTCGTTCTGTAATAACATCCCGCAACTAACTCATTAGTTGCAACTTGCAAGGCTTAATGATGTGGATTTACGAGAGGCCCAGAGATACCTCTCCGACAATCGGAGAGTGACAAATCTAATCTCGAAATACGCCAACCCAAACATGTACCTTTGAGACACCTGTAGAGCCTTTATAATCACCCAGTTACATTGTGACGTTTTAGCCACACAAAGTGTTCCTCAGGCAAACGAGTTGCATAATCTCATAGTCATAGGAACCTGTATAAGTCATGAAGGAAGCAATTAGCAACATTACTAAACGATCGGGTGCTAAGCTAATGGAATGGTCATGTCATCACATCATTCTCCTAATGATGTGATCCCGTTAATCAAATAACAACTCTTTTGTTTATGGTTAGGAAACATAACCATCTTCGATTAACGAGCTAGTCAAGTAGAGGCATACTAGTGACACTTTGTTTGTCTATGTATTCACACAAGTATTATGTTTCCGGTTAATACAATTCTAGCATGAATAATAAACATTTATCATGATATAAGGAAATAAATAATAACTTTATTATTGCCTCTAGGGCATATTTCCTTCAGTCTCCCACTTGCACTAGTCAATAATCTAGTTCACATCGCCATGTGATTTAACAGCAATAGTTCACATCACCATGTGATTAACACCCATAGTTCACATCGATATGTGATAAACACCCAAAGGGTTTACTAGAGTCAATAATCTAGTTCACATCGCTATGTGATTAACACCCAAGGAGTACTAAGGTGTGATCATGTTTTGCTTGTGAGATAATTTTAGTCAATGGGTCTGTCCCATTCAGATCCGTAAGTATTTTGCGAATTTCTATGTCAACAATGCTCTGCACGGAGCTACTCTAGCTATTGCTCCCACTTTCAATATGTATCTAGATCGAGACTTAGAGTCATCCAAATCTGTGTCAAAACTTGCATCACGTAACTTTTTACGACGAACCTTTTTGTCACCTCCATAATTGAGAAATATTTCCTTATTCCACTAAGGATAATTTTGACCGCTGTCCATGATCTAGCTCTTAGATCACTATTGTACTCCCTTGCTTAACACAGTGTAGGGTTATACAATAGATCTGGTACACAGCATGGCATACTTTATAGAACCTATGGCTGAGGCATAGGGAATGACTTTCATTCTCTTTCTATCTTCTGTCATGGTCGGGCTTTGAGTCTTACTCAATTTCACACATTGTAACACAGCCAAGAACTCTTTCTTTGACTGTTCCATTTTTGAACTACTTCAAAATATTGTCAAGGTATGTACTCATTGAAAAACTTATCAAGCGTCTTGATCTATCTCTATAGATCTTGATGCTTAATATGTAAGCAGCTTCACCGAGGTCTTTCTTTGAAAAACTTCTTTCAAAACACTCCTTTATGCTTTGCAAATAATTCTACATTATTTCCGATCAACAATATGTCATTCACATATACTTATCAGAAATGTTGTAGTGCTCCCACTCACTTTCTTGTAAATACAGGCTTCACCGCAAGTCTGTATAAAACTATATGCTTTGATCAACTTATCAAAGCGTATATTCCAACTCCAGATGCTTGCACCAGTCCATAGATGGATCGCTGGAGCTTGCATATTTTGTTAGCACTTTAGGATTGACAAAACCTTCTGGTTGCATCATATACAACTCTTCTTTAATAAATCCATTAAGGAATGCAGTTTTGTATCCATTTGCCAGATTTCATAAAATGCGGCAATGCTAACATGATTCGGACAGACTTAAGCATAGATACGAGTGAGAAATCTCATCGTAGTCAACACCTTGAACTTGTCGAAAACCTTTTGCGACAATTCTAGCTTTGTAGATAGTAACACTACTATCAGCGTCCGTCTTCCTCTTGAAGATCCATTTATTTCAATGGCTTGCCGATCATCGTCAAGTCAACCAAAGTCCATACTTTGTTCTCATACATGGATCCCATCTCAGATTTCATGGCCTCAAGCCATTTTGCGAATCTGGGCTCACATCGCTTCCTCATAGTTCGTAGGTTCGTCATGGTCAAGTAACATGACCTCCAGAACAGGATTACCGTACCACTCTGATGCGGATCTCACTCTGGTTTACCTACGATTCGGTAGTAACTTGATCTGAAGTTACATGATCATCATCATTAGCTTCCTCACTAATTGGTGTAGTAGTCACAGGAACAGATTTCTGTGATGAACTACTTTCCAATAAGGGAGAAGGTACAATTACCTTATCAAGTTCTACTTTCCTCCCACTCACTTCTTTCGAGAGAAACTCCTTCTCTGGAAAGGATCCATTCTAAGCAACGAATATCTTGCCTTCGGATCTATGATAGAAGGTGTACCCAACATTTTCTTTTGGGTATCCTATGAAGACGCACTTCTCCGATTTGAGTTTGAGCTTATCAGGATGAAACTTTTTCATATAAGCATCGCAACCCCAAACTTTAAGAAACGACAACTTTGGTTTTTTGCCAAACCATAGTTCATACGGTGTCGTCTCAACAGATTTAGATGGTGCCCTTTTAACGTGAATGCAGCTGTCTCTAATGCATAACCCCAAAACGATAGTGGTAGATCGGTAAGAGACATCATAGATTGCACTATATCCAATAAAGTACGGTTATGACGTTCGGACACACCATTATGCTGTGGTGTTCCATGTGGCATGAGTTTGTGAAACTATTCCACATTGTTTTAATTGAAGACCAAACTCGTAACTCAAATATTTGTCTCCGCGATCAGATCGTAGAAACTTTATTTTCTTGTCACGATGATTTTCCACTTCACTCTGAAATTCTTTGAACTTTTCAAATGTTTCAGACTTTATGTTTCATCAAGTAGATATACTCATATCTGCTCAAATCATCTGTGAAGTTCAGAAAATAACGATACTTGCCGTGAGCCTTAACACTCATCGGACCGCATACATCAGTATGTATTATTTCCAATAAGTCAGTTGCTCGCTCCGGAGAACGGAGTCTTAGTCATCTTGCCCATGAGGCATGGTTCGCAAGCATCAAGTGATTCATAATCAAGTGATTCCAAAAGCCCACCAGCATGGAGTTTCTTCATGCGCTTTACACCAATATGACCTAAACGGCAGTGCTACAAATAAGTTGCACTATCATTATTAAATTTGCATCTTTTGGTTTCAAATTTATGATTATGTGTATCACTACGATCGAGATCCAACGAACTATTTTCATTGCGTGTGTAACCATATAAGGCTTTATTCATGTAAACAGAACAACAATTTATTCTCTTACTTAAATGAATAACCGTATTACAATAAACATGATCAAATCATATTCATGCTCAACGCAAACACCAAATAACACTTATTCAGGTTCAACACTAATCCCGAAAGTATAGGGAGTGTGCGATGATGATCATATCAATCTTGGAACCACTTCCAACACACATCGTCACTTCACCCTTAACTAGTCTTTGTTTCTGCAACTCCCGTTTCGAGTTACTAATCTTAGCAACTAAACTAGTATCAAATACTGAGGGGTTGCTATAAACACTAGTAAAGTACACATCAATAACATGTATATCAAATATACTTATGTTCACTTTGCCATCCTTCTTATCCGCCAATCACTTGGGGTAGTTCCGCTTCCAGTGACCAGTCCCTTTGCAGTAGAAGCACTTAGTCTCAGGCTTAGAACTAGACTTGGGCTTCTTCACTTGAGCAGGAACTTGCTTGCTGTTCTTCTTGAAGTTCCCCTTCTTCCCTCTGCCCTTTTCTTGAAACTAGTGGTCTTGTCTACCATCAACACTTGATGTTTTTCTCGATTTCTACCTTCGTCAATTTCCGGATTACGAAGAGCTTGGGAATCGTTTCCGTTATCCCTTGCATATCATAGTTCATCACGAAGTTCTACTAACTTGGTGATGGTGACTAGAGAATTCTGTCAATCACTATCTTATCTAGAAGATTAACTCCCACTTGATTCAAGCGATTGTAGTACTCAGACAATCTAGGCACATGCTCACTAGTTGAGCGATTCTCCTCCATCTTTTAGCTATAGAACTTGTTGAAGACTTCATTTCTCTCAACTCGGGTATTTGCTTGAAATATTAACTTCAACTCCTGGAACATCTCATATGCTCCATGACGTTCAAAACGTCTTTGAAGTCCCGATTCTAAGCCATTAAGCATGATGCACTAAAATATCAAGTAGTCATCATATTGAGCTAGCCAAACGTTCATAACGTCTGCATCTGCTCCTGCAATAGGTCCGTCACCTAGCGGTCAATCAAGGACATAATTCTTCTGTGCAGCAATGATGATAAACCTCAGATCATGGATCCAATCCGCATCATTGCTACTAACATCTTTCAACACAATTTTCTCTAGGAACATATCAAAATAAACACAGGGAAGCAACAACGCGAGCTATTGATCTACAACATAATTTGCAAAATACTACTAGGACTAAGTTCATGATAAATTAAAGTTCAATTAATCATATTACTTAAGAACTCCCACTTAGATAGACATCCCTCTAATCCTCTAAGTGATCATGTGATCCAAATCAACTAAACCATGTCCGATCATCACGTGAGATGGAGTAGTTTCAATGGTGAACATCACTATGTTGATCATATCTACTATATGATTCACGCTGGACCTTTCGGTCTCCGTGTTCTGAGGCCATATCTGTATATGCTTAGCTCGTCAAGTATAACCTGAGTATTCCGCGTGTGCAACTGTTTTGCACCCGTTGTATTTGAACGTAGAGCCTATCACACCCGATCATCACGTGGTGTCTCAGCACGAAGAACTTTCGCAACGGTGCATACTCAGGGAGAACACTTCTTGATAATTAGTGAGAGATCATCTTAAAATGCTACCGTCAATCAAAGCAAGATAAGATGCATAAAAGATAAACATCACATGCAATCAATATAAGTGATATGATATGGCCATCATCATCTTGTGCTTGTGATCTCCATCTTCGAAGCACCGTCATGATCACCATCGTCACCGGCGCGACACCTTGATCTCCATCATAGCATCGTTGTCGTCTCGCCAATCTTATGCTTCCACGACTATCGCTACCGCTTAGTGATAAAGTAAAGCATTACAGCGTGATTGCATTGCATACAATAAAGCGACAACCATATGGCTCCTGCCAGTTGTCGATAACTCGGTTACAAAACATGATCATCTCATACAATAAAATTTAGCATCATGTCTTGACCATATCACATCACAACATGCCCTGCAAAAACAAGTTAGACGTCCTCTACTTTGTTGTTGCAAGTTTTACGTGGCTGCTACGGGCTTAAGCAAGAACCAATCTTACCTACGCATCAAAACCACAACGATAGTTTGTCAAGTTGGTGCTGTTTTAACCTTCGCAACGACCGGGCGTAGCCACACTCGGTTCAACTAAAGTTGGAGAAACTATCACCCGCTAGCCACCTTTGTGCAAAGCACGTCGGGAGAACCGGTCTCGCGTAAGCGTACGCGTAATGTCGGTCCGGGCCGCTTCGTCCAACAATACCGCCGAACCAAAGTATGACATGCTGGTAAGCAGTATGACTTATATCGCCCACAACTCACTTGTGTTCTACTCGTGCATATAACATCAACACATAAAACGTAGGCTCGGATGCTACTGTTGGGTTATGTAGTAATTTCAAAAAATTTCCTACGCACACGCAAGATCATGGTGATGCATAGCAACGAGAGGGGAGAGTGTGATCTATGTACCCTTGTAGACCGACAGTGGAAGCGTTGTGACAACGCGGTTGATGTAGTCGTACGTCTTCACGATCCGACCGATCCAAGCACCGTTACTCCGGCACCTCCGAGTTCTTGGCACACGTTCAGCTCGATGACGATCCCCGGGCTCCGATCTAGCAAAGCGTCGGGGAGGAGTTCCGTCAGCACGACGGCGTGGTGACGATCTTGATGTTCTACCGTCGCAGGGCTTCGCCTAAGCACCGCTACAATATGACCGAGGTGGAATATGGTGGAGGGGGGCACCGCACACGGCTAAGGAACGATCACGAAGATCAACTTGTGTGTCTAGAGGTGCCCCCTGCCCCCGTATATAAAGGAGCAAGGGGGAGGGGGCGGCCGGCCTAGGAGGGGGCGCGCCAAGGGGAGTCCTACTCCCACCGGGAGTAGGACTCCTTCCTTGCTTGTTGGAGTAGGAGAAGGGGAAAGAGGGGGAGAGGAAGAAGGAAAAGGGGGCTGCGCCCCTTGTCCAATTCGGACCAGAGGGGGGGCGCAGGCCTCCTTCCTTTTGGCCTCTCTCCTCTATTCCCGTATGGCCCAATAAGGCCCATATACTCCCCGGTGAATTCCCGTAACTCTCCGGTACTCCGAAAAATACCCGAATCACTCGGAACCTTTCCGATGTCCGAATATAGTCGTCCAATATATCAATCTTTACGTCTCGACCATTTCGAGACTCCTCGTCATGTCCCCGATCTCATCTGGGACTCCGAACTCCTTCGGTACATCAAAACTCATAAACTCATAATATAACTGTCATCGAAACCTTAAGCGTGCGGACCCTACGGTTCGAGAACAATGTAGACATGACCGAGACATGTCTCCGGTCAATAACCAATAGCGGAACCTGGATGCTCATATTGGCTCCTACATATTCTACGAAGATCTTTATCGGTCAGACCGCATAACAACATACGTAGTTCCCTTTGTCATCGGTATGTTACTTGCCCGAGATTCGATCATCGGTATCTCAATACCTAGTTCAATCTCGTTACCGGCAAGTCTCTTTACTCGTTCCGTAATACATCATCTCACAACTAACTCATTAGTTGCAATGCTTGCAAGGCTTTATGTGATGTGCATTACCGAGAGGGCCCAGAGATACCTCTCCGACAATCGGAGTGACAAATCCTAATCTCGAAATACGCCAACCCAACATGTACCTTTGGAGACACCTGTAGAGCACCTTTATAATCACCCA